>NC_068355.1:185447850-185516661 GCF_020536995.1 Dreissena polymorpha | reverse complement strand
AAGGTTGTACTTTGACCAAACGAGTTCAAAGATGAGCATGTGATTTACTGATACTCACTAGTATCAACATGTAATCAACGAAATAAATAAAAAACAAACTATGATTCTTTGTTTGTTCATTTTAGATAGTGTTTTCTAACACCTTCCATTGTTCGTTAAACTTGCAATAGGGGCATCACGCTTTGAAGCGATTAGTATTTGTCACAGTTATTTTACTGAGAAGGTGTAGTACCATTGCGGGTAGATAATTAAACTGTTAATTGAAAAACTACCCCTATCGGGTGAAACCATTGTTTAATACCGGTTTACAAGGTTATTAGCCAATTAACGCAAATGTAATGGTCCGTTGCCCTCAGGCATGCAGCTGCCGTCTTATGATGTTAATCTGTTGTAAAACACCCTGATGAACAAAGTGTTCATTAGATATCGAAAACAGGACCGAAATCGGAAAATAGCGCTGTTAAAAATACTGTCCGAAAAAACTAGAGACATTAATATGGACAGGAAAACTCGTGTGTCCAAAATAAGAGTCACGAAAAATAATTATTTTTGCTAAAAAAAGAGGGGTGTCCGAAAACATAGAGTTATACGGTATAATATTACATTTTTGCAAATTATGTTTTTGGTCAATTATATTACGCTTTAACAGAACCATGTTCGTAAAATTGAATGTTTGTGTCGGAACCTCAAAACCAAATTCCCGAAGGCAATGGCGGACAAGCGTTGAGCGTCGAGTATAAAACAGCAAAACAAACATATGCAATCACGAACAGAAATATAAGAAAGTGTACGTCTGGTACGACCGCTAACTTAATAACCGGCCATTAATTCAAACCACCGTCCCAACATAAGGACCCCGTGGTAGTTTTATATGTCCCATATCGTTTGTCAAACAAAAGACGAACTTTGATTTCACAATTATAACCAATATAAGAGATAATATGTTTTTCACTTAACATGGAGTACACACATGCAAAAACAATTTTTACAAACGTGATTTAATTTATATAATTCGTATCGGAAACTACATTTCCCAATGTTTGGACCGATTTGACCGGCGGTGCGCCTGGGAAACGGTCCAAATTTGGAAAATTTAGTGCTTGTCATATGACGCTCTGGGAAAACGACGTTTAATGCATGTGCGTAAATTGTCGTCCAAGATAAGTCTGTGCAGTCTGCACAGTTTAAACCACAGACGGCCCTTTCTGGATTTTAAAAAAAAGTTCCTTTAAAGAAAAAATCCATGAAGGTCTGAATTTAAACGGACATGCATTAAACCCAGTTTTCACAGAGAGAGGTTCATGAAGTAATTGTATTTGAATCCAGTCAGTACTTTCTGAGTTTTTTTAATCCAGTCATACTTTCCGAGTTATGCGAATCCAGTCAATACTGTCTGAGTTATGTGAATACAATCAATACTTTCTGAGTTAGGTGAGTCCAGTCAATACGTTCTGAGTTATGTGAATCCAGTCAATACTGTCTGAGTTATGTGAATCCAGTCAATACTTTCTGAGTTATGGGAATGCAGTCAATATGTTCTGAGTTATGTGAATCCAGTCAATACTTTCTGAGCTATGTGAATCCAGTTAATACTTTCTGAGTTATGTGAATCCAGTCAATACTTTCTGAGCTATGTTGAATCCAGTTAATACTTTCTGAGTTATGGGAATCCAGTCAATACTTTCTGAGTTATGTGAATCCAGTCAATACTTTTGAGTTATGTGAATCCAGTCAACTTTTTGAGTTATGTGAATCCAGTCAATACTTTCTGAGTTATGTGAATCCAGTAATACTTTCTGAGTTATGAATCCAGTCAATACTTTCTGAGTATGTGAATCCAGTCAATACTTTCTGAGTTATGTGAATCCAGTCAATACTGTCTGAGTTATGTGAATCCAGTCAATACTTTCTGAGTTATGTGAATCCAGTCAATACTTTCTGAGTTATGTGAATCCAGTCAATACTTTCTGAGTTATGTGAATCAGTCAATACTTTCTGAGTTATGTGAATCCAGTCAATACTTCTGAGTTATGTGAATCCAGTCAATACTTTCTGAGTTATGTGAATCCAGTCATACTTTCTGAGTTATGTGAATCCAGTCAATACTTTCTGAGTTATGTGAATCCACTCAATACTTTCTGAGTTACTAGAGTATGTGAATTCACTCAATACTTTCTGAGTTATGTGAATTATTTGGTATACTTAAACGGAGCGTCCAGGGGTAGATCAGATCGGCTCAGTGGCATAGAGGGCAGGGTTAACTGCCAAAAATGCGAGATCACGTATGCTTGCTCATATTAGTAAATGAACACGCACATAACCTCCTTGTTTTGTTTCACTGTTTACTAATAAGTCTTTAAAACGAATATTGTGTTTATTCACGCAAGAAGTTATACTTTTCGAGTCAAGTTCAAAGCGCTCTTTGCTTAATTGGGTTTTCACTCCGATAATAGTGAACACAATACATTGGAACGCAATAAGTTCACATGCTGGTCAACATGTTTATAAAGTTATATCACTTTAGCAAGCAATTATGTTTGACTTATGCATGAACAGTTCAAAGGTAATTTTATATTTGCTTAATTATGTCCATAACCCCGCTTATTTAAAACAAAAATGACCAAAATGTTGTTTGTGTTTTTTGTTGACTGATGGCCTTAACTAATTGTATGTCCCAAAACCATTAAAAGCTGATAAATATGTATGTACTATTTCATCACTTAAGCAAATATCGTTTAAAGTTACCTCGCAACACAATAATCTGACCGCTCGGACGGACTAATATACACATCCAACTGCCCATATCGTCCTCCTAAAACTTGCATGGGAAGAACTGAAGTCACCATAAGTTAGAAAACATTCATACAGATTCAAACTCTTCTGAAAGAAAGCATACAATGACTCTCCACAGACTAAGTTTTGGAATATTTCACGCAAGACATTGCCTGATGGTGCTGAAAAATCATATGAAGTCATATCAACGTGTCGTTAATACCATCTAAAAGTTCGTATATAATTTCATTTAAGTCTAAAAAAGGTGACCTTGTGTGACATTGACTTACTGAGCACAAAACAACCATGGTCTTGTTCCCATACAGACACAACCACCATATGATATATGAAAGCTCTGTAACTAATGATTCTCATGATTTTAAAACTGAATTAAAGTATGATAGCGAACTGTCTGACATACGAACAAAATGTATGCGTCCTCGAAATTTAGTGGGGGGGGGGGGATTTTTAGTAAAACAACTATTATAAGAATAAGAACATGAAACATATTTTTTGTATTGTGCTGGTAACAAATAGTCAAACGTACAACAATATTTGAACTTCAGGGATAAGCCGTGTTCATTTACGATAATGGAATAAAACACTTGATTCAACATGTGTACATATATATAGACACAGTATCATTATATAGCATCTACAAACAAAACAATGATTACAGTAGTGGTTGACCCTATCCTATAATTAGTATAATGTTGGCGCTGGCTTAAAAAAATATGGCAGTTTTTGTACAAAATAACTATAGAAATCATATTCAATTAAATTACATTGACAGTAAAAACATGTTGGAAAAACTGAAACGTATATGATAACGATTAATTTATATAGCAAAATATACATACTTAACATTAACCTAAGAGGAATGTGCGATTTTGAAGATATTGACAAAATGCACATTCTATGAAGAACGAGATAAACATGCAATTTGTAAAACGATATTGCAGACAACTGTAATGCTTGAATATAAACGGGCGTGTTTATAGATTTTGCATTTTTTACATTTGGCGTGAATTGCTTTTAAAGCTTTACAATGATAAACAAGAGGGCCATGATGGCCCTGTATCGCTCCACTGCTGAAAAAAGGGCTGAAACAATATTCTCGGCATGTGCAAATACTTAAAAAATAGGGCCCGATTTAAGCACATGTACACTTTTGTGGACCCCCTTGGCTGAGTCAAATTTAACCCCAGGGGCATAATTTGAGCAAACTTTGTAAAGGACTACTATACCCTCATTACATACAACAGGTGGTAGCCCTAGGGACTATAATGCTCAATTTTTGACCCACAGGTTAGTGTCAAATTTGACCCAAAGAGAATAATTTGAACAAACTTGGTAGAGAACTATAAGATGTTTACTGCAATACCAAATTGGGTAGCCATTGTCCGAATGGTTTTCGACAATAAGATTTTTAAAGATTTCACAAAATAGGCGTTTTTATAAGGCGTTTATTCAATTTTATGACTCCCCGGGGGCAGGGTCAAACTTGACCCCAGAGGCATTATTTGAACAAATTTGGAAGAGGTTTATTAGATGTAACTACATATCAAATTTGGTAGCCCTAGGCCCTAATGGTTATGGACAAGAAGAGTTTTTCAAGTTTTCACAAAATAGGCCTTATATAAGCAAATTTTCAATTTGGTGACCCAGGGCAGGGTCAAATTTTACCGAAGGGGCATAATTCGAACGAACTTGGTAGACAATTATTAGATTTTCACTACATTCCAAATTTGGTAGCCCTATGCCTTATTGCTAAGGACAGAAGTTTTTGAAGTTTCACACAAGAAGATTTTGTGGCCCCAGGGCAGGGTAAAATTTGACCCCTGGGGTATATTTGAAACAAAACTAAGTAGAGGACTATACAATGTCACTACATACCAAATTTATAGCCCTAGGCCGGATGGTTATGGGACAAGAAGTTTTGAAATTTTCACAAAATAGGCCTTATATAGGCATAGTTCAATTTTGTGACCCCCGGGGCAGAGTCAAATTTGACCCCAGGAATAAAATTTGATTTTTTTTTGTAGAGGACTATTAGATGTCACTACATACTTAACTTGATAGCCCTAGGCCCAATGGATATGGATAGAAAGATTTTAAGTTTTCACACAAAATAGGCCCCATATAAGCGTATGTTCAATTTTGTGACCCCAAGGGCAGGGTCATATTTGACCCCAAGGGCATAATTTGAACAAACTTGTTAGAGGACTATAAGATGTCACTACATACCAAATCTGGTAGCCCTAGGCCCAATGGTTATGGACAAGAATTTTAAAGTTTTCACAAAATAAGCCCTTAATATAAGCATATATTCAATTTTGTGACTCCCGGGGCAGTTTCAAATTTTACCCCAGGGGCATAATTTGAACAAACTAAAGAAGAGAAACTATTACATATCACTACATACCAGATTTGGTAGCCCTATGCCATACGGTTATGAACAAGAAGATTTTTAAAGTTTTCACAAAATAGGCCTTATATAAGCATATGTTCAATTTTGTGACCCTCGGGGCAGGATCAAACTTGACCCAAGGGGCATAAGTTGAACAAACTTGGTAGAGGACTATATGATGTCACTACAACATCAAAATTTGATAGCCCTAGGCCCAATGGTTATGGACGATAAAATGTGTAAAGTTTTCACAAAATAGACCCAATATAAGCATATGTTTAATTTTGAAAACCCCCGAGGCAGGGTCAAATTTGACCCCATGTGCATAATTGAACAAATTAAGTAGAGGACTATAAGATGTCTCTACATACCAAATTTGAGAGCCCTAAGCCCAATGGTTATGGACGAAAGATTTGAAAGTTTTCACAAAATAGGCCTTATAAAAGCAAATTTTCAATTTTTTGACCCCCGGGGCAGGGTAAAATTTTGATCTCAGGGGCATTATTTTGAACAAATTTTATAGAGGTTCAATTCCAGGAACATTCCTGAGAAATTTCATCAGAATTGGACCAGTAGTTTAGGAAGAATATGTTTAAAGGAAGTTAACGCACGGACGCACGCATGACGGACACAGAACCGACCATGACATAAGCATCTCTGGGCATTCGCCAGTGGAGCTAAAAAACAACAAATTTAAATTTAAACAAAAACACAGACACAATCGTTATCCCTACCTGGGCTTGAGCCCCTTACCTTGGATTAAAACAGACTGTCACTGTAAGAGCTTGTTCATCCGAATTTTTACAAAAAATCAAACAATTGTATTCATAACATAAACAAACAGAAGCCTTCAAAATTTCCAAATACTTTTGCCGTGTTACTCTCTTCTTGTTTTATCAATTTATTATTATTTCTTCATACACGCATATGTTTGTTCATGATGATCATGTGTCTATTGTGTTATGCGCTATCTGATTTACAGTGTTCTTTAAATATGTTTCAACCTATACCACACAGTTGTAAAAGTCCCTTTAAATACAAAATCCGCTATACATGAAGTTCAATGAGCCTATATTCAACATTATAAAGCCCATTATTTCACCCGGAAGTGATCATATGGTCCTATACAAACTGCCAAAGTCAATACAGATGTTGTGTTGTAAGAAGTCAGTTCTACATATTATGCCTATCTTTTCTGCAACTGGTGTCAATGTTTTGCTATCTTAAGTCTCCTCAAAGTTATATCTGACGGCTCTACGAGAGATAAGAAGATTGTGCATGTGTGTTTTGTCAATGAAAAATACAAATTGGTGCAGTCTGAAACATGGGCCATGTTCATTTTAAGGTGGGTTATTAAAATGTATTAATATATTAGAATATATTTAGCTTGTGTGCTTACAACTTTAAAATAAATAAGGCAGTTTATATTGATGTTATGTATTTGTAGGTAGGTTCCGGGTCATATACAAATAGCATAAAAACCGTGTTAGAAAATGTATAATACAAGCCTAAACAGACCTATTTTGTTGAATGTTAATAATCCTTGTAATTATATATTTTTTAAAGATATTCGTAAGTTGTGATATAGCTGCCCTCTTTATTTCAAGGTTGTTAACTTATTTAACTTTTACCTGTATAGCAAGTGTACTATAGACAGTATTAAAACAAATATTAATAGAATTGTATGAGTATAGAATTAAGTACGTTCCCTACTGATTTAACATATTCGTTTAATAACCATTATTAAGCGAGTTATTTCACCAATAGTACAATAAAAGCATAAATTAAGCAGCATTAAGGTATTTATATACTGAAAGCTAACATCTTGGCATGACAGTGTTTTACCATACATTCCTCATTTGTTTACCGTTATATTTTACATGTAGTTACATTAATATAACTTAATAACAATGGAAATCCCACATGATTGATATAGACATGTCCAAGACCGTGTTTTAGTTTTAATTATGTTAATGGTTCAGGTATGTCCTTGGTATTGCCCTGTGTTGTATAGGCAATTAGTCGCTTGTCTTAGGTAAGAGATAAGCGGGTGTAAGTACTGTTTTATCGGATACCGCCTCCGGAGGTTTCATTATTCCTATGGAGATTTTATATTTTGTATTGTTGTCAATGATTGATATGGTAAATTATGCATGAGGTTAAAGTGTGCTGGAGGACTAACAGACGGAATGACAGTCAAAATAAAACAAAATGAGCTCCCCATGTTCAATAGAGGCAAGTTATATATAAGTGACAAGACAATCATTCGGGATTTAATTGGCAAAACATGTCGTTTATTGAGAGTTCAACATCAAACTTAGATCGGGAAATACATATCATCAACATAAACATATTTAATTATTTACATACAACTTGTATACATAGAAATGTTGGACAAAAACAACATATCAGTATAATGATGTTTGTCTTATAAAACACAATTAAATATGCAAGATTATAAACAATATAAAACTCAGGGAGCCAGAACATATAAACATGTTAAATAAATGCAACAGATGTACGGTTACAGCTAAGATACTATTTTAACTTTTAATATTGAAATCCTCTTAACAGTTATCTCACCATGTTGAAGCTATTTCACAATTCAGACAGGGATAACCAATCATGAAGTAATTTAGAAAGACCCTGATCAATATGAGGTACACAAGCGATTGCATGGGGCCTACGGATACTTTCCATAGAGATATTATATTTGCTTATTCAAAATGCTTATTTGGAGAAGATGAACATATAAAGACATGATTTTAAAATTGCATTTCATTCTGTATTTCAAATAAAGACAATACTTATATTGTTACAAAATACTTATATTTGTGTTTGGTAATTAACACATACAAGTTAACTAAGATTGTGTTTTTTTCTATGTAACAATTTGATCAACATTTGTCACACAATCTACACACATCAAGCTATGTTTAGCTATTCAACAACGGAACACACATGTTTCATGCATTCAATAAAAGTAAAATAATAACACCCCCAAGTTTAAGGAAATCTGGTCTTAAAACATTTGCTGAACTTAAACAGTGGGATATTTACAAACAAGAGATGTGTTCGTCAGAAACACAGTATGCCCCCTATTGCGCCGCTTTGATTTTTTTTTTACCTTTGACATTGAAGGATGACCTTGACCTTGAACGTCCACCACTCAAAATGTGCAGCTTCATGAGGACGCCGCTTTGAATTTTTTTTTTACTTTTGACCTTGAAGGATGACCTTGACGGTTGGCCTTGACCTTGAACTCACACCACTCACAATGTGCAGCTTCATGAGAACGCTGCTTTGGATTATTTTTTTGACCTTTGACCTTGAAGGATGACCTTGACTAATGACCTTGACCTTGAACCACTCACAATGTGCAGCTTCATAGGAACGCCACTTTGATTATTTTTTTGACCTTTGACCTTCAAGGATGACCTTGACCTTTTACCACTCAAAAGTGTAGCTCCATGAGATACACATGGCTGCCAAATATCAAGTTGCTATCTTCAATATTGAACAAGTTATGGCCAATGTTAAAGTTTTGGACGGACGGACAGACGCCATAAATTTGACATTTGACTTTGAAGGATGACCTTGACCATCACCTTTCACCACTCAATATGTGCAGCTTCATGAGATGCACATGCATGCCAAATATCAAGTTGCTATCTTCAATATTCAAAAAGTTATGGCCAATGTTTAAGTTTTTTTCGGACAAAAGGACAGACTGACATACTGACGGACAGTTCAACTGCTATATGCCACCCTACCAGGAGCATAAAAATGACCCTAATGAAGGCACTGCACTGACAGCAAGTGTGGGATGGTCAACGTGAAAGGTCAAATGCGCTGTTACAAAACTAAATGAAATGTAAAAAATTTTATCAGCGTATACACGCACATATATTTATTTAAGTGTTTATTCAAAAAAATCCTTTTAGACTTTAATGTATTTACGTGTTATGTTGAGATGTAAACACAATTATTAATTTACAAAGCAGACATCTTTATTTTTTAAGCAAATAATATTGCTCTCTAATTATTACAAATAGAGACAATTGCAATTTTATACAATTGTTAGCATATGACAACACTTTCCCTTACTGTGTAATTGACTATTTTTTTCTGGTACTGTGCATTATTTTAACAGTTTAATATATATATGAGCATTCACACAGAAATGTTTTTTTTACAAAGGTTTTTACAAACTAAGGTAAACAGTTAGTTTATATTATACAAATGGCAACAATACAAGAATAATTTACATTTAAAATACAATTGTTCTACAGTTGCTTTATGTATAAATGGCAAAATATACCTACAGAATATATACAGTGATCAATAAATCTTGATTAAGTTACTCACTTATTAAAGAGGATACGCATAATGAACTATTGTGTCCAAAAACAAAGTTTAACAATTGTGAGCATACACATCTATGATCTAACAACACAAATTAACAATAATAAGTTTTGACAATTTTCATAAAACTCTTTATTTGTTTTTTTGTTTTTTATAATACTCAGTTTCATTAAAAGCTTTCCCAAACACGCAATAGTCATACTATATTATTTTACAAACAATATCCATTGAAATCAACAAAGTGGTATTTACAGAATCAATAATTTTAGTTAGATTAAATAATTTTTCCCAGAATGTATTATTATTCCAATGAAATAGTATGCTACTAAACAAGATTCATGATCGAATACCGACCCAAATCAGCAAATTGACTAGTATTGTTTTCGGAAGGATTAAAAGACAGAAAAAGCTGAAGTGTAAAAGTTATAAACCTTCGTGAACAATTCATTAAATTAGCTTATCTATATTACGGGTAAAAACAGACAACTGAAACATATCTTATAATATGAAAATACTCCTTTTTTTTTCAATTTTGTCAAAGTTACCAGCATCATTTAAACAGACTTGACAATCTTAGAATATCTTTGATAAAATTGTTTTTCCCATACATTTACCATTATAAGGATCAAAATATGTAGTGAAAAATTCATTATACAGACAAAGACATTGGATATAAAGTGCAATATGTGTGCTTTAAAAAAAAAATTAACATGCTATTTTTAACCAAAACTTTCAACATAAAGAGACTGACAGCATCATAATTCCCATGAAACATTGGTCAAATAAAAAATAAAATGTAAAATATTGTTTTTCTTTAAAAACAACTTGGCTGTTACACATACAAAATGTGGCTGTTGACATGACTTTCTGGCTTTCCACTTGAATTGTTGTGATGTGTCATTTCGAACTGAACAAGGTCATTCATTTTCACCCGTCATTAAATTAAAAGAGTCAGAGTAAGTGCTGAACAAACCAGGAGGTACGTAAAGACTAGCACATCTAAAAAAGTATTTATCTATGGACTTCTTAGGTTTGACTGGGGTCAATATGGTAACAACTGCTGCAACAGGCTGTGTTTCTGATTGAATGGTTTGATTTCATCAAATGGCATCTGAAAACAAGAAATACTTGTTACTGTAAACGCCAGTATTTCATTTTATTTTTGATACCGATGAAAAAAAACAAGAACAAGCACATGACTTGGTATTTCAAGGTTTTACAACTAATCTGATTTGAATCCATAGAGGAAATGAAGGTCCTGAGACTATTTATAAAATAATAATTGATAATACATATTTATATTGAAGTATGACCATTTTATTACCAAACAATTTGGATTAAGATTTGATGAAGATACATTTTGCCATTGGACTCAAATATCTTTTGAGAAGTAGTAAAAAGGGTTTGCCACCATGCACCCACATTTTACTTTAGTCTCAAAATTCCACTTATGTAAAAGAAAAAGAACCAAAATACAAAAGAAGGCAAGTTCACAGTTTTGCAAATATCTTTGTTTTAATCAAACTAGAAGCAATACTTTTTGAGTTTAGACTTGACATACAAATTCAACAACTGGATGCACGTATGGACGGACACAGGTAAATCCTACATGAATCTACACATCTGTGGACATTGGGGGCATGCTAAAAACATTCACACGACTTGAATACTCACCTGAGGTTCGCTCTGCATGATCTTTGCAGACCGAGGGTCCTGCACCATGGATATACCAGAATCTTGAGATGATGAGTGCCACTGGTTCATGTGCTGTTATGATGTTCAAAGACGGAGGGTTCCACACCATAGAGATGCCAGTAACTCGAGATGATGACTGTTGCTGGTGCAAATGCTTCAAAAAACAACGCTTTGATATCTGGGATTCTGCAATTAAGTATGTCATGTGTCAATTAAGACAACTATTTTTAAGAATTACTAGCATTTCATAAAAATTATCAAGTATCAAAATGCGGGTTCAACCCTGGCAACACAATACTCTCTCAAGAAGATATTAACTTTAAAAAAACTTGAGCTTTGACACAGAGGTGACGAACTCCCCCACCTGAAGAGCGGATGAAAATAACTTGAAATAGGGAACACCATGCTGAATGTGTAAAACGCACCCATGACCCCCGTGACCTAGTTTTTCGCACGGCATGGCCCATGTTCGAACATGACCTACAGATCATCTAAATAAAACTTCTGCCCAAGTTTTTTGAAGAGGGGATGATAAGTGCTTGAAATGGAGAGCAGGAGACCAAACTGAAAGTGTAAAACGCATTAAGTGACCCCATGACCTAGTTTTTGGACCAGCATGGTCCATGTTCGATCATGGCCTAGAGATTATCTATATAAAAAGCCTGACCAAGTGTGGTGAAGAGCGGATGATAAGTAATCGAAATAGAGAGCGGACACCAAACTGAATGTGTAAAACGCACTAAGATGACCCCGTGACCTTGTTTTTTGCCCTCATGGCCCATGTTCAAACTTGGCCTAGAGATCATCTAGATACAACTTTTGACCAAGTTTGGTGAAGATTGGATGACAACAACTTGTATTAGAGAGCGGACACTTAATACGGACAGACCGACAAACAGACCGACAAGTACACTCCTGTATACCCCCCTAAACTAAAAGTACGAACAGCACTGATCCCTCTTTGTAATTCAATGTTAGTTTAAGAACCATATTTACAGTTCATATGGAACACTGATTTTGTAAAGAGTGAAAGAGTCAGATATGTTGGTACCTGCTGAGAAATTGTTTGCTGTTGTTGTTGTTGTGGTTTTGAGTTTAATATAACTCTAGATGTTAAATTTTAAATGCAAATTTGAGGGTTTAGCTTTGAACTTGTGCACTGTCTTCACATTTCTTTATAAGATAAAGTAGTTTGTGGCTGAACCCTTAAACTTAGATTAGATAATCTGGTAATTAATTGAAGAGCAGAAACCCCAGTTTGTATGGGTTTTACCTATTGGGTATTTGTGAAAGCTTTATTGCATCAAAGGTTTAGGCTATTACAACTGGGTCTCCTGAATGCTTTGACACAGTGGCCCCTTTTGCAATGGCAAGGTGACTTACCTATTGATATGCAGAGTTTGATAATGTGAACATCGCTCACTGGGCTTGAACTTGTGAGTATGAAGACCTTTGTGAACAGATAGAGAAACCTTAGGGCATCCAAGGAATGTGTCCCTGTAAACAAAATAATTTAATTGCATTCTGAAATGGCATCAGTTATATAAGAAGTAAATCAATGTCGTTTGAGTGATAACAATATTTAAGAAATAAAGTATGTTTGAAGGATCTTGATAACAAATGGGCTTTAAACTAAACACTTGATACAAACATAGCCTTCTATATATTGTACACTTGATACAAACATTTTGTGTCCCTCTGGAACTAATATTTATTATTATAATAAGTTATGTGCAACACTAGAAAGGTGGGACGGACATAAGGATGAAAGTAAGGACGAGTAGAATTGCAGACAAGTACACATGTGTACGCCTCCCCCCCACTGAGCCCTTTCAAGGCAATACAAATGGCGGCTATTATAAATATTTAACACTTACATAAATGATTTGTTTAAGTTAGCAGCCAGGATAGAGTTTTATCAATATTTAACACAAACTGTTTGAATTAAAATTTGGAGTGAAACACTGCATGTTATAAATAGTTAATTACATGTACATTACCAACCTACATGTACATTATTGACAAGGTAAACTTGGCCCCTGGCCAAGAAAGTATGGAGCCCCAGGTTCAGAGTGGCTCCACCCTGCGGGTAGGTATAGTTGAGCATTTGCCCCAAGGTCCTGGGCCAGGAAGTGTCACTGGGCGTCTGGGACCAGCTGACCATACAGCCTGTTGTTCAGCTAGGTACCGATCTATGATTGCATAGGTTCCTGTAGGAACAGGCTCTTAAAACAAAATCCAAGAATTTAAATAAAGCTTGAAAATAAATGACGAAAAGACTTTTAAAATGAGCTGAAGGCTTTTACATAATTATTTTACTAAAATTAAATATAATTTAACAATTCTATTAAAGCAGATTTTTATGCAAGGATAAACTTTTGGTTCAGGGGCTTAATTTTGGTCGAAATTATACAAAACTTAATGCCCTTACCTTCTATGATTAAAATTGATATCAGATCAAGTGCTATTTGCATTTTATTTACTAAGTGTGATCAATGTAAAAGCACATAATTCCCATTTTATGCTAGGAACTTTTCAGGCACATAAAATACTGATGTAAAGTGAAGTATACGAGTCTCATTCTGGGAAAATAGGGCTTAATGTATGTGCAGTCTGCACAGGCTAATCTGAGATGACACTTTAATAAGACTATGACACTTTAATAGGACTTTATGTATGTGCAGTCTGCACAGGCTAATCTGGGATGACACTTTAAGCACATACATGAAGCCCCATATCCCAGAACACCCCTAAGATACTACTTATTTTTCTTGTTGCTGCTGCTGCGACTGGGCCATGGACAGAGATGGAGCGAGTCCTGACGCCGAAGTCGCCACCCCAAACCCGAGAATTGCCAACAACAACTGTTGTTGAATGGCGTCAATTCGCAAACTGCTCTCCAGGCCTAAGGTTCACATTATTCGAGAACAACATAATGAGGTCAGTCACATTAACGGACGTGTCACGCAATGCCTGCTCTACCTGTTGGATCAGATCGTTTCAGTTTGAGCGACTTGTCCGGCCTAATTTGTCGACGCCCATCATCCAATTGTTGCTAAGCGACATCGATGCCTGAGACGGAAGTCGAACTCACCAAGGCTCTGTTGGAAGTGTTGATGAAGCCAACATGGGAGGAGATATTGATAGGAGGCTTGGTAGTCTGACGCAAGATGTCTTCGTGCTGAATTTCTTAATAACGTAGAATCAATTTTTACGCGCACCAACTTGAAATTGGAATTTTTGGTTTTGTAGCAAGGTGTTATACATGTGTTGTGTATTTATTTTTTGTAAATCAAAAACAGGCATAACTTGAGCAATTTAGAATGTGAGATAGTACACCTTTAATTGTGTGACTATAGAACTTTAAATTTGAGACTACATAATTTTAAATGTGATACTCAGCAATTTAAAATGTGAGACAACACAACTTTAAATGTTACAATCTACGTACTAGTATTTAAGTGTGAGTCTGCACACCTTTAAATGTGACAGTTTATGACTTATACCTGAGACTTAACAACTTTAAATGTGTGACGATACAACTGTATGGCATTTAATAAGAAACAATAGATGTGAGTTCAAAATAGTAATTAAACTTAGTGAAATAAGCAAACTAGAGCTTTGTCACAGATGTGACGAATACCCCCACAAGCCCCATTGATACATAATATTTTGCATGTCGTCTTCACGAAAAACAGCGGGCACCATGCTCAATTTTTAAAATGCACTAAGTGACCCCTTGACCTAGTTTTTCACCCAGAAAGGCCCATGTTCTAACTTGGCCTTAAGATCATCTCCATAAAACTTCAGACCAAGTTTGGTGAAGATCGGATGTAAACTACTTGAATTAGAGAGCGGACAACATGCTGAATGTTAAAAATGCACAAAGTGACCCGGTGACCTAGTTTTTAAGGCCCGGAATGGCCCATGTTCAAACTTGTCCTAGAGATCATTTAGAAAAAACTTGTGACCAAGTTTGGTGAGGATTGGATGAAAACTACTTGAATTAGAGAGCGGACAACATGCAGAATGTTAAAAACGCACCAAGTGACCCCGTGCCCTAGTTTTTAACCCGACAAGGCCCATGTTCGAACTTGGCCTAGACATCATGTAGATACAACTTCTGACCAAGTTTGGTGAAGATCGGATGAAAACTATTTGAATTAGAGAGCGGACACTTAATACGGACCGACAGACAGGCCGAAAGACCGACAGACAAGTTCACTCCTATATTCCCCCCTAAACTTCGCCTGTTATTCTGATAAAAAACTTTTATATGTGCTATAACTAGGGACTAGCTTTGTGCAGAGTTTATTTTAACCATTTTTGGATTGGGACAATTCGTAAAAAATCATAGTGTTTTGAATTTAATTGGGAAAATGGTTGTAGATTTTGCTAAACATAATTTAAAAAAATAGAATAAGTGCTATCAAGATAAATTGCACTAAGGTTCAACTTATAGAGCTGCATAAGGAAACAAACTCAATTTGTAACCTATTAAAACATTGTTTGGGGTCAAATCTTGAATTGAGAACTTTAGCCAGTAATTATGGAAAAAATAAACTGTTTAAGATTAGGAATGGGACTCAATTTTGGCCCCAATTTCGACAAAATGAATAACACTGTATGATCTTACCTGAAGCTCAAGAAGCTGAGCTGATATGCTGGCCTCGGGATATTGCCAAAGGCTGAATTTGAGTTCTGATTAATTCAATGTTGCAACCTATCAAAACATTCTTTTTCTTCCAGGAAACCATGAATTGAGAACTTAAGCCAGTAATCATGGATATAGACTTTTTGAGATGAGAATTGGGCTGAATTTCGGCCCCTATTTCAACAAAATAATTAACACGTAAGGTCTCACCTGAAGCTCAATAAGCTGATATGACATGCTGGCCTTGCTGATATTGATAAGAGCCGAGTTTGAGTTCTGCTTTCTTCAGGTTGAGAGTCGAAGGGCGTACTAGACCACACAACAAAACTGCTGTTATTTTTCAAAGCCTTCTCTTGCATCAATTCAATGCGAGGCCTTTTAGGCTTGGAGTGCTAAGTCCTCATACCAAAACCAGACATGTTCACTTTAAGCACCTTGTTCACAATAGTGGGCGTAATTCGGGCTGTGGCACACCCCATGGATGTATGGATCTCTTAGTGTTTACAACAAGGTCTTTACTGCCTTTCTGTGTCATCATGGATGTATTGTGCTCTGGGTGTTTACAACCAAGTCTTTACTGTCTTTCTGTGTCAGCATGGATTTATCGTGCTCTGGGTGTTCACAGCATAGTCATGACTGCCTTTCTGTTTCCTCATGGATGTATTGTGCTCTGTGTTCACAGCCAAGTAATTACTGCCTTTCTGTGTCAGCATGGGTGTATCGTGTTCTGTGTTCACAACCAAGTCATTACTGCCTTTCTGAGTCAACATTGATGTATTGTGCTCTGGGTGTTTACAACCAAGTCATTACTGCCTTTCTGTGTCAGCATGGATGTATTGTGCTCTGGGTGTTCACAGCGTAGTCATTACTGCCTTTCTGTGTCAGCATGGATTTATCTTGCTCTGGGAGTTCACAGCATAATCATTACTGCCTTTCTGTGTCAGCATGGATATATCTTGCTCTGGGTGTTCACAGCATAGTCATTACTTCCTTTCTGTGTCAGCATGGATGTAGCGTGCTCTGGGTGTTCACAGCATAGTCATTACTGCCTTTCTGTGTCAGCATGGATGTATTGTGCTCTGGGTGTTTACATCATAGTCATAACTTCCTTTCTGTGTCAGCATGGATGTAGCTTGCTCTGGGTGTTCACAGCATAGTCATTACTGCCTTTTTGTGTCAGCATGGATATATCTTGCTCTGGGTGTTCACAGCATAGTCATTACTTCCTTTCTGTGTCAGCATTGATATATCTTGCTCTGGGTGTTCACAGAATGGTCATTACTGCCTTTCTGTGTCAGCATGGATATATCTTGCTCTGGGTGTTCACAGCATAGTCATTACTTCCTTTCTGTGTCAGCATGGATATATCTTGCTCTGGGTGTTCACAGCATAGTCATTACTGCCTTTCTGTGTCAGCATGGATGTAGCATGCTCTGGGTATTCACAACCAAGTCATTACTGCATTTCTTGGTCAGCAAGGATGTAGCGTGCTCTGGGTTTTCACCATCAAGTCATAACTGCCTTTTTGTGTCAGCATGGATGTATCGTGCTCTGGGTATTCACAACCAAGTCATTACTGCCTTTCTTTGTCGGTAACATTGCCAAAAGTCCGTTCTATTATGATATTTTGGCCGCTGAGAGGACAATCTGGGGCAGTCCGTAAACCTATTGTCGTCCAAACTATCAACAGCAGAAGCATCCCACTAGGAAAGCTTACGCTTTTATTGTTCCTTGATTTTCTCCCGTCCAATTTCTGTTTGTCCCATAAAGATTGGAACAAGTTATTGAACTTTTTATTCTTCAGGATATTTGTTGTGATGTCCAACAGCAACAACTGACTGTTAGCGTTACCATAACTACAGCTATAACTTTTCGTGTTTGTAAAACTCGTCCCTCTCAGGCCCACGCGGAACTCTAGCTTAACAGAACTACCCAGGCTTATGTGTGGACAACTTGACGTGGGCATTGTGTTTGTTCAGACCAGAATCATGCTCAGAATTTTCTGCAGAAGGGAGTTGTTCAACGATGCTGACTTTTTGAGTCAGGAGGTCAAGGGGGAGGAGTTAGAAGTCAGGGGAGGGGAAGGGTCGTTCTGGACTGGGGCTCCTGCAGGCGGGACTCGTGCGGTTGCTGGGCCAACTCGATATCAATGCTGGTGCTCTGCTGAAAACAACAACAACACAGTGGGTGATAGGAACTTGTAACAAATTATATTATTATCTATATCTATAACAAACTATGCCTCTTGACAGGTTGTGAAGGTTTTCAACAACATGAATTTCTAATCTGGCATTTTATTGGTTCCTTGTTTTTAATAGCATGAAAATAAATACAATTAAGTCATTTTGTACTAAAACAAGAAAAGTGTTGGCTAATGCTATACTTATCTGTACATTTATATCTATTATCTTTACTCCATTTTCAGAGATGTATTTTCATAAGCCAATATGCGGATCACTAATGTCAGAAAGTGTCGTCCCAGATTAGCATGTGAAATTCACATAAGCTAATAAGGGAGGGTACTTTCTGACTAGACTGGATTTTCATAAAGAGGATTATTTGTTCAATGAAAAATACCCTTAAGAGGAAAGTGTTGTCCATGATTAGCCTGTGTGGACTGCACAGGCTAATCTGTGACAACAATTTAAGCACATGCATTAGGCCCCATTTTTCCACATCACAGCTTATTTATCTATTAGCCAATTTTTTTGCTGCATAACAAAAAGAAAGAAAACCATCTGGTTTAAAATTTTATATTTTTTAATTGTACTTATTCTATTTATCACATTACTTTTAAAATGCCATTAGATATGTTTTATTGTTAATATATATTTCAATAAATGAGAGGCAACAATATTAATATTTGGTTTAAACCTATTTATTTTAGCTCGATTGCATCGAAAGCCTAAGGCTTATATAAACGCTCTCGAGTCCGTTTCCTGGGCCTAGAACCAGTACTTGGTGTCTTTGGGGAAGATCTAAAGAACGCTCCCACGGTGGGGATCGAACCCGTGACCTCCCGGTCGCTAGGCGGACACCATATCCATTACACCACAGCGACCTATAATATTAATTAATATTAATATTTAAAAATAATATTAATGTCTCACCAACGTTGCAAAAAACACACACACACATTTTATTTTACCATGCCTTTACAGATCTTTGATGGTTAAAATATGTTTAAATTCACACTAGAAAACAGTTTTAAAGTCAATCAACATGTAAGTTGTAAGACATAAAATAATAAATATAACATTAAACAACTGAAGGGCAACAACTCACTGCTGGTGCAGATCTACAGTTCTCTCCCTTGTTAGTTTCAGCTAAAATGTCCTTCATGTTGCAATACAAGGACATGGAAAGGCTGTGTCACCCTCACATCGCTGGACTTTGATTTGGCTGAGCCTTTCACTACTCCGTTGTCTTCTGTGCTTAGCAGTTGCTGTAACATTGAGAAACCCAATATGAAGTCTTTTGAAATAGTAAATTATTAATACACCAGCAATTTTTTGCCAAATTGAAAAAAGTATCTGTACCACACCAATGAGGAAAATTAGCGTAATAATATCAAACATCGGGAAAATTCTATCTTTTAATTTGGGAATTATAGGTCTTTTTAAATGCATGGAACTTAATAGCAAAAATCCAATCAAAATATATTCTTTGACATGCGTTTTTGTTGAAATGTTCAGTTTCAGTGCTCATTTTATTAGTCCACTTGCATATAAGGAAGTGCCTATTATGTGTACTTTATAAAGATGGAAAGAAAAGGCTTTTTTTCACATACACCTTGAAGTAAAAATTATGTTACAGGCCATTTGCCCTTAATAACTATCATATTACAATACTAGTTTGCCTGTACTTTGTTGAGGCCTATAAATCTATATTTTCAAAGTTACCAATAACAAAACAATATTTTGTCCAAGTTATTTTAAACATTAACTGTGTTTGATATGATATTTTGTGAACAAAATACAGCTCAAAATTTTCAATTTTGTGAAAAAATGAGTAGCCAACTCTTAAAATGGCAAACTATGTTAAATTGGGAAATTGTGAGCTACTATTAGAATTGCTTAATATGTATGTTAAATTTGCATTTATATGTACACCGATGTCTCAATTACCAGTTTTTAATCATAGTGGTTTTATACCAATTATTTGTTCTAATCAGAATTTACAAATACCAACAGACTGGAAGCAGACTGAACTTGAGCCATATTCCGGACAACTGGGCTTAATGAATATGTATAGGACCACATTTGCCTGTGCAGTCCACACAGGCTAACTTGAGACTACACTTTCCACCAAGACATGATTTTTGTTTAGAAATAATTTCTTTAAAGCGAAAATTTCCTCAAAAATGGAAAGCATTATCCCTGATAATTCTGAGTGCGCACTGCACAGGCTAATCTGTGGATGGTACATAACATGCATTAAGCACCCTTTTCCCATAACAAGGCTCACCTGGTATCATCTTGTACAGCTCTGTAACAGACAGTAGGCGGATTTACTTTGAGCCTCATTCCGAGAAAACAGGGCTTTATAAATTGTGCACTCAGTGTCTGCCCAGATAAGCCTATACAGCCACACAGGCTTATCAGGGACAGCACTTTCCGCTAGACAAATTTCTTTTACTTTACCTTCAATTGGGAATTTTAGAAAGTTGTTTGGGAAAAATACATAGTTCCAGCATTTGATATGGGGCTTATTTTGGCCCCTATAATTGACAAAAAAAAACCGATAACACAGTATACACATAAAGAATGTAACAGCTCCTTGCAAACAGGCTCTATAGAACCAAGGCATTCAAAGCTTAACTAAATATCTCACAACTTCATACAAACTCAACACTGTAAACATGATACATAAAAGAAAAGACACAATTTTAACTTCTATGAAATCATATCATATTCTTGTCCACTTCATATTTAGCATTTTTAATACAGAGGTAACACTGTAAAACCATTATAATGCGTTTGGGGCTATTTTTTGTTGATTTTAAGGTTTTACCGATCCACAAATTTATCACAAACACACGGGAAATGAACTGACACAAATTCCTCATTTATTTTTCCAAACTGAGTAATCCACATATTAACTAATAATATGTCCATGAAATACTTTTGTAATCACCAAAATTTGATGAGGAGGAATATCAATGATTTAAGAAATAATCCACGGGTAACCGTTGGTTATTGCAGTAATAATGAACGGTATGGAGTTCCGATGCGTAGGAATTAAACCACGAGGGCGTAGCCCGAGTGGTTTGATAACATGCATCGGAACGACATTACCCGTGGATTATTTCGATTCTAACACGTTTTCATTAATAAGTTATCCGCGATTTAAAGGTTATAGATGAGAATTATATTAACCGAACGTCCTCCACTTTTCCGCGAAACATGACGTCACCACAACAATTACAATCAAATGACGTCGTCTTCATTCATAAAATGTGCGCGGACAATCAAAGTGACGTCACTTTAAACAACCGTTGGTAATAATAATCGGAGTAATAACCAACAGTAGTTTTTCTTCTTTGTATATAGAAAACAAGTCACGTGACGTGGGAGAATTTGCAATATACAAACAATTTAAGAGGGTATTTTACCAAATGTAATATACAAACAATTTAAGAGGATATTTTACCATATGTACAATATACAAACAATTTAAGAGGCTAATTAACCCAATGTAAATTCATTATGTTCTTTACCACCTCATCTTTTTGCATCCTTAATAAACAGGAAATACACAAGACGGCGCATTCCTGGTGTATTTATGGTATTTATGGATCTGTAAAACGGACCCATACCCGAAGCATTTTATTTGTTTTTAAATAAGTGCCTTACCAGGCTTTTTCCGCCCTATGCCACGGGTCCGAAATTCGGCCCCATTCCCAATGCAAATCTGGTCGTTTTTTTCCCAATTGATTTTTTTTTTCCCAATTCCAAAAAAAAAAAAAATAAATATTTTTTATTTTTTTACCTTAAAATATATAAGTTTACCTGATCCGGTGTAGAAAATAGGAAGTGTTGCATAATTAAATTATCTGTTTCATTGAATTTATTTTAAAAACTGTAAAATATGTTAATGATTATTTAAGATTTGCACGATTTTTTTCACCTCAAAAAAGGCCAGGCCTTTTCCCCAAAATCAGATTAAAAAACCTGCACTTTTCTCACATTTTCATAATACTTTGTAAAATTTTAATAATAAGTTATCAAAATAGTCGTTATTTACCAGTTAACAGTTCTTTGAAATATAAGAAACACTATTTACATGCGATAATTTTTCCCAATTGAGCCAATTTTGCAAATATTTTTTTCCCAAAATGGGGGTTTTCACGACGCCAAATTCCCAAAATTCCAGTGTCGAAAAAAGCCTGCTTACATGTATTAAAATTACAGTGCTTTCAACAAGAATTTATTCAGGCCCCCCCAGGCCATGGGGGGGGGGAGGGCTGCACCCTACATATGTGGATTTTTTTTTTACAGAGTGAAATGACGTTATGACAGTGCGTTATGACTCTTCAAGAAACAAGGGCTGTTTGTAAAACATGCATGCCCCCCATATGGGCTGTCCGTTGTAGTGGCAGCCATTGTTTGAATACGTTTTTTGTCACTGTGACCTTGACCTTTGACCTAGTGACCTCAAAATCAAAAGGGGTAATCTGCGAGTCATGATCAATCTACCCATGAAGTTTCATGATCCTAGGCATATGAGTTCTTGAGTTATCATCCAAAAACCATTCTTCTTTTTCGGGTCACCGTGACCTTGACCTCATGACCTCAAAATCAATAGGTATCATCTGCAAGTCATGATCTATCTAATGATGAAGTTTCATGATCCTAAGCGTATGCGTTCTTGAGTTATCATCGGGAAACCATTTTACTATACCGGTTACCGTGACCTTTGACCTAGTGACCTCAAAATCAATAGGGGTCATCTGCAAGTCATGATCAATCTACCTATGAAGTTTCATGATCCTAGGCGTATGCGTTCTTGAGTTATCATCCGGAAACCATTTTACTATTTAGGGTAACCATGACCTTGACCTTTGACCTCAAAATCAATAGGGGTCATTTGCGAGTCATGATCAATGTACCTTTGAAGTTTCATGATCCTAGGCCCAAGCGTTCTTGAGTTATCATCCGGAAATCACCTGGTAGATGGACCGACCGACAGACAGACCGACCGACCTGAGCAAAGCAATATACCCCCTCTTCTTCGAAGGGGGGCATAAAAACAGAAATATAGTCATTAACAACAAGATTTAACAAAAATTGTTTTAACCCTTTTCTGCATAGATACGCATAATCCCGTCTCGATTGATTCCTTAATACATCCATATGAAACCAAACTTTTCATCTATTACTGCCAACTTACTACTTTTATCGTTGCTACTCATTGCCCGATACTCTCGTATATTCCATTATTAAAAGGACATTCTGATAAATATTTACGATAAAAGTGCTCAAAATTTCCAATAAACACAAACATTCACCATTTGTTGTCAAATTTTGGCATATATGTAACTGTGTAAAGATGTGATAAAAAACGTCCAATCGGGGCGTTTTTTTCCACTAAACACGCGTAAATTGTCTGACGTGATGTTCCTGTTTTTATGCATTATAATTATTATATCTCAATCAAATTTCACTTAGATTTATAAAAGTATATAACTATCGTAAAATGATTTTATTCGTATAATTTGATATATTAAAAAGAATGATATTAAATTAGTTTTTTCCCAAATCAATTGACTTTTCACAGGAAAATATTCCAAAACCACAATGGCATTTTCCCCCAAAATGACAAAGAAAAGGTCTGACAACGGGTCTATGTTACCTTCTGCGTAGTCATGTCATCCTTGTCCACCACATCCTCAGCATCCTTGTTCTGACTCAGCAGCCACTGTAGCAGCAGAATAGCTTGATGTATTTCTTGTATGTATATTTAGGAATCAAACAAATTTATAAAAAATGTAATTAACACACACACGTTTATATAAATGTAATGAAAAATCAATAACAAATTTTCAACAGCATAAAACATGGCAAATTAATAAATCTCACATCAAGTGTTACATTTCTGTAAACATTGCGTACAATATCAATATATGCTCCTCCAAAGATTGCTTAAACAATTTCATATTTTATAAAAAAAGTATTCATCCATATACATTTCTTACATGGCATGGTGTTTATAGAAATGAAAGTCTAAAAATAGCCTCAGTTGCTATGTACATGTGCATCTATGTAGAAATATTAAATTTTCAGTTGAAATGCTTTGTTTTTCCATTCAAGAACTTTAGTTTACAAGAACTAAATTTTAGGACCATAATGACACAAACGTTATGACAACATAACATAATATGCATTAGATCTAATGTTGTAACAAAAACCCTCACATTGTATAATCAGATAACAATATGTGCACATAAATTATTTGTATCTTTAACTACACACACAATGTTGTATTGTAACATCACACACTATGTTCGCATGCTAAACAACACATTGTCATTGAAATACTAATCACTAATTACAACAACTAATACATACATGTACACACTATTCCACTCTGAACACCAGGATGTTGTCCCTCCTCTGTCCCACAATGATGGATGATGTAGTGCTGCTGTAGCAGACTGACCATGGCCTCCTCACTCCATCCTCCTGAGTAGCAAAAGTAGCCAGCTTACTCTCTCCCTCCCAGCCCACCTGTAGTACAGTGTCGGACCAGCGTCCACAGACCAGCACCTGGTCTGCAGGGGTCACATGTAGACCATGTGGGCCACCTAGTGCTGTGTCTGTGTATGTAGCCAGGAGTGTGCCATCCCTGGCCAGGGTGAGAAGCTTGTGCTGCCAGAAGCTGGTGATGTACAGCCTGTCTCCTGTGGGACTCACAGCACACTTCCTTACTGCAAAACAGAGTAACATCAAGATATTGAATTACTGTCAATGTTAAATAATCTTATTAAACATACTGCAGTGATATTGTATTACGCATATGTTGCTATAAAGAGGCCTTTACACATCTAAAATATATGCATACATTTCAATAATTTAATAGTTAAGCGTGACAATAAACTTCAGTAGCAGAGCTATTTAGTTAACGTTTGACATGTTGAAATGCGACTGTTGAGTAAGATATGAATTGAAGCAAAACAAGTACACAGATGGAAACAATTACACAAACTGAAACAATTGAACAGTTCTATCAACAGGTAAACATATTGTACATGTACAATCATTTTACAACCACAAAATTAAACCCAGGTCAGAAAGTGTCTCTCTCCCAGGAACACAGTTTCTATTTATAGACATGTCATGTAGTTACTGTCAAAATATTTCATTACTCATGTTTATAAATCAATAATTCTGAATCTTCTTTTGGCTACAATGTACTGTAGCATTCAAAGGGCACATATGAATTAAAGAACAATTTTTTTATAATACATCAGCAGGTTTTTTGCTATTACATCTGAATTTTATTTTATTATCATCTCACAAAGTATGTAACTATAATTTATATTATTTTTTCAAAATAACAAGATAAAGGCCTAATGGGTCAATATTTGTTGATTAAAAAAATAAATCCCAACTCGGTTCATTTAGTCAATAAAAATTCCCAAATTTGTCATTGTATGAATTTAAAATAACACAATTTGACTAGACTCCTTTGTCCACAATGGCTAGACAAATCCCTGTACATAATACACATGTTATCAGGATGGATTCACCATGATTCTTACCTGTATAATCACCTGATCTATCTCCATAGAGACTGCAGATCAGTTTGCCATTCAGTGAGTATTTGTACAATTCTTTACCAGAGGTGACAAAAAGGTCTCCTAGGTGATGGGCAATACCTCTACATTCATGTTGTAACTGAAACTTCCTGCCAGGAACAAGCTTTCCCTGGTTGACAGTGATAAACTGGACCTCATGTATCTTGCTATCATCGTCATTCACAGCCACAGCAACCTCATTCGGTGTGATCAAACATATGTCCCGTGGATAAGCATTCACATCCCAGTGACTCACCACCTGGTACTGCTGGCTCAGAAGCTTGACTCTCTTATTATCGAAGTCTGCAACCAGGACCTGTCCGTCTGGAAGAACACATATGCCTGAGATATCACATGTAACTGAATCACTTGGTATTCTCACATTGTGCACAGACTTCCGCTGGACGTTAAACGCCTTGCCTGACTTTCCTAGCAGAGTCAATGCCTGCTGTATTATATGCTTACATTTTATGCTGGCTATAAGACAGAGCTCCTTATTATCTCCAATTTTCTGAACAAGTTCATGGAATTGTGACAAGTCATTGTGAAGAGTGGTGCATTTATGAATAGAACTTGTAACTGACTCTTTAATACTTATAACTTCATCTTTCATCTCGTTAAGTTCCTTCGCAGTAATATTATCAAATTCATTCACGATAGAGAGAACACTCCTACACATCTCTTCTTTTAAATATTGCTCATTTCCGCCTGATGTACCCACAGAACTATTATCACATTCATCTATATAAGTATTTAAATTGCCAAGCATTTGCTCTATCATAACTGCACTATGTTCCTTGTATGTTCTCTGCAATGACTGAATGCTGGCCTTCTGACTGATTTGCAGGGTTTTAATTTCCCCCAGGACAGTTTCCAGCTCCACTGACAGCCCCTCTAGGCCTGTGGGCTGCGAGTTGGTCAGCTCCGAAATCTGGGTCACTTTACTGCACTGGCTGAAATAAACAATTAGTACATGTACATACTAAGGAATAGTAAGTGATATTATGTAATGCTTCAAACAAGTATAAAGTGTCAAATAAAAACATACATGGACAATAAATTAACGCTTCTTGGGCTTAACCCTTAAAGCGCTGGAGCTGAATTTTAAAGGCCTTTGCAAACAGTTTGGATCCAGATGAGACGCCACAGAACGTGGTGTCTCATCAGGATCCAAACTGTTTGCTATTCTGATAGTATTCTTTGAAAAAAATGAAGAAAATGCTTATTTTACAAATTCAGCAGACGACATTTTAGCAGACGACAAATTTCCCAGCATTCAAAGGGTTAATATGGAGGTATATAGATTTGCACTTTTCCATCCATCTGCGTGACTTTTCTGGCTTATATAACTCAACATGTATTCCTGCAACTTTAAAGTACAGTAACCAGGCATGTGAGCTAATGCACACCTCTATATGTTGTTTCTGTTGTTTTCATCATAATTGTAGTAATGTCTCATATTTATACATAAATGACATTTTAAAATATGTGTAGAGTGTAAAATAATCAGTATTGCTTGCTACAAGAGGACTAACACTTTACATAAATATTTATCATTGTGTAATTTTACCCACATGCATAGTTTGATATATCTGTACAGCTGATAGAGGGATGAACTAATCTTAAAGCATTACCCACCATGTGAAATTATGCACCTTGATATTTTTTTTTATTTTTTATTTTACATAAGAAGAGTTATGTGACAATCCCTTTAACCAAACAATAATATTTTTTCAATTGCGAGAAGCGTTACTCAAATAGAGGGATACTTCTACAGTAACATAGTAATTGTCAGGTTAACGTGTGCAACTCCATATGTTTGTTCATAATTTAAAGACATTTGTGCAGTTGTGGGACAAATTGGATTGTAGAGGTATCCATGTACTAAGAATACATTTCTAGTAGTTAATATTGTTTTCAGTTTTAGTATCATTGTACACCTTGACCAAACTATCCATAATAACACATGCAAGAAAAGATCATTAATGCTCTACCATCCCACAAAAAACAAGCATGACGTATATTAAATGTCTATTCCCAAACTCAGTATGTACAGTCTAGCCTGTGATGAGCGACATATGACATGCAACCTGGTCTACCATCTCCCAATATTTGTTGTTATTTAACCTCTTGTGATTATTTTGCTTTTGTTGTTGTCATGTGATCTATTTGTGGAAAAGTAAAGACGCCATTGTTAAATGTTTGAATGGTCAGGTTAGCGTGTGCAACTCCATATGTTTGTTCAAAATGTTCCTAATTATTCTTGAGTAATCATCAGGAAACCATTTTACTGTTTCGAGTCACTGTGACCTTGACCTTTGATCTAGTTACCTGAAAATCAAGAGGGGTAATCTGCCAGTGATGATCAATGTACCTATGAAGTTTCATGATCCTAGGCGTAAGCATTCTTGAGTTATCATCCGAATACCATTTTTCTAAGTTGAGTCACCGTGACATTTTAATTGTCAGGTAAACTCGTGCAACTCCATATGTTTCTTCATATTTTTTTGACATTAATGCAGTTGTCTTAAATGGGTTAAAATTCAATGATTAAATGCATTTAATAATAGCAGTACTGTAATATAACTTTTATCATCATTGAAAATCTGCTTATAAAATTATGGGTATAACAGGAACTAAAACTGACTACTAAGTCTTTATAATTTCATGTTATAATCTTCTGTGACCTTTGACCTATTGACCTTAAAATTGATTGACCTCTTAATTTTCCTCAATGTAAACACAAAACATGTTGCCTGGCTGTAGGTCAAAGCATTCCCTAGATATACTGTGGAACACAATTGGTCTACGGACCAACGGACTAAAGAACAGATGCAAAGCAAAATAACCCTGCTTCTTACAAAAGGGTCCTCTATTTCTAAATATAGTCTGAGTATTAACATTCTAGCCTGTGATAAGCATCTTATGACATGCAACCCAGCGATTTTTTTTTCTTCTTTATAAAGTACCTGTAAAGGTATACTTTCCCAATTGAAGAAAAACTACGAAATTCCAAATTGCTGTCTGAAAATTTCCAAAAAGAAAGACAAATTCATTCTTTTTTTTTCAAGAAGTGCATTTTTTGCAAGTTAACAAACAAGTACAAGAGGGCCATGATGGCCCTGTATCGCTCTACTGCTGAAAATATTCTTGGCGTGTGCAAATACTTAAATATAGGCCCTATTTAAGCACATGTACACTTTTGTGACACCCGGGGCAGGGTCAAATTTGACCCCAGGGGCTTAATTTGAGCAAACTTTGAAGAGGACTACTGTATCTCACTACATACAAAATGTGGTAGCCCTAGGTCCTAAAGTTAAGGACAAGAAATTTTGAAAGTTTTTACAAAATAAGCAAGATATAAGCATACACTACGGTGGTCGGTGATTTAGGCAAAAATCGCGGGGCGCGTAGTGTATTATAATCTGTCTACTCCAAATTAACATTGACCAACTCTAAAATATATTTGACCTCTGACCTTGAAGGATGACCTTGACCTTGAACTTTCACCACTCAAAATGTGCAGCTTCATGAGATGCACATGCATGCCAAATATGAAGTTGCTATCTTCAATATTACAAAAGTAATTGCAAAATGTTAAAGTTGGCGCAAACAGACCAACAGACAGACCAACAGACAGGGCAAAAACAATATGTCCCCCACTACTATAGTGGGGGACATAAAAAATGAGTTAATGGTTTTGTGTAGAAGCGTAGTGTTGAGCACCCCTTTACAGTTTACAGTTTTTAAATTATACTATGTTAATATGACAGAAGTGGTTTCATTTTTTTTTAGATGCTTGATCTACATTACAGCCAACGCGGAACAAACATAATCTGCGGCTACATGTACGCCACTACCCAAAATTTAGTTTGCGGCGGGCGTGTCGAGTGTTCACGGGCGTATTGCTGAGGCACTCGGCATCGATCTGCGCAACGACGCAGAGTCTGTTTTAACCTCGCATACTTTCACGGAGTAAATCCGCCGCATACATACTCGGCAAAAGATATACACCAACATTTGTGTAGCATAGAAAACTAGATTTATGCTACTTTCATATTTATTATTTTCACGTTTTAATAAGCGATATGGCACGTAGTGCGCTTTAACAAATTATCGTTGAATAAATTACGCACAATGTTAATGTTTCGTTCGATTCTGAAATGAGCTTTCTTAAATTTGTAATCCGCAACACGCTTCCGAATGTTAATGCAAATGCTACATTAACAAATTCTAGCGTCAAATAAACAGTGCTAAAATATCCTTTGTCTCCATAAAAAGCGCGCGAAAATTATGCAGACATGTACAACGTCGCATGGAAAGTTTGGGTGTATTTTGTGTTGTATAAAAACATTCATCACGTCAGGCGATTTATGCTTGTTCAATGGGGAAAAAAAAACGCCCTGATTGGGCGTCATTTCATCACATCTTTTAATGGTAACAAACGCCAAAATGTACTTGATACTTGAGAATAATTGGGAATAAGTGCGTGTCTTGAGCACTTTTATCGTAAATATTTACCGGAATTTCCTTTAAAACTGGAATATACCGGATTATCGGGTAATGATAAGGGATATCAACTGTAAAATATAAACAAAATGAAACTAATTTATATACACATAGTCAAACGATAGTTATAATAAGCTGATAATTAACAAAACAACAATTTAGTGTTGGTTATTGATGTGGCTTCAAACTGCTAATTGTCTCAGCTAAAATATAATAGCAAAAACAACAAGCAATTATAAATCAACCAACTGCTGGATTCTTGACCACTCGTATGTGCAAACACATAATTACGTGACATTTATGTGTGAAATACATACACTGCGGGCAGGAAACAAACTAACTTGGCCAGCCACATTAAATGTGCTTATATGCTAATACATGTTGTCGTAAAAATTAAACCCAAAACAAATATGACTGTTGATCGTTTTAATATAAAGACAATAATCATACAGTGCAATAATTAAACGCACAAAAAGTAACTTAAAGTACTTAAGCCGATTCTATAAATGACAATGGCAAATGATTATTGGAATTTTATTAATACATGCCTGTGATAATCGTATTTTGTTTTAATTAATTCGATTTTTTTTATTTGCATTCTTTATAAATAATAATTATGTATATCCGGATGACAGCAATTTCTTTAGAAATGGGAATGCAATCACTAAAAACAAAACAACAGCATGTTTTTTTATTAACTAATTTATCTATTTTGAATCTGTGCGCATTAAATTAATTATGATTATAAATATAATTATAATTGTTCTTTTTAATTTCTTTGACTAACTAATCATTTAAAAAAGATTTTGATTTGAAGATGTGCATGCCGGACTCTGCGTCCTGTCGCGGATAGCGGCTTGCCTCGGCGGAAAGATGCGAAGCTTCGCTGCGAAATGCTTTAACGGCCGACTCTGCATTGACTTGTTGCACATTGCCGCCTCGGATCGCAAAATAATGTTTGTTCCACGTTGGCTGTACTGTAATTAATCTATTCTATTTTTTTTTTAAACTTCGATCATTTTTTCCTCTTTGTTCTTTTTTTTGGGTACGAATGTCTTAAAATTTCACCCATGTTGTATTAGTCAAAGATTGTTGATGAATGTCCCAGAAGTGGTTTAAATGCAATGCCAAAAGCTTGAATAATGACAATAAGGATAAATCCAGAAATAAGCATTAGTGAAAAATATAATTGCCACTTAAGGCAAATGTGAAGTAAAGTACAAATGGACGGATTGGTCAATCAATATATACCTCACACATCAATCAAGGCCAGGGCATACATACTATAATTTTACTATCGACTGATAAAATCCTAACAAGGGCTGTTTGTAAAACACACATGCCCCCAAATGGGCTGTCATTTGCAGTGGCAGCCATTGTGTGATTACGTTAGAAACCATTTGACTGCTTCAGGTCACTGTGACTTGACCTTTGACCTAGTGACCTGAAAATCAAAAAGGGTCATCTGCCATCTGTCATAATCAATGTACCTATGATCCTAGGCATAAGCGTTCTTGAGTTCTCATCCAGAAACCATTTTACTATTTCGGGTCAGCGTGACCTTGACCTTTGACCTAGTGACCTGAAAGTTGCTAATCCACTGATAATTACGAGTAACGCCCATATTATATAAACTGGTATCACAGTTCATTTTTTATACTAACAAGTCATAATACTACACATAAACATTAAGAAAACACATTTACTCGATGAGATACATAAATTATCCGAGTAGAATTAAATTGCTACGTCATTGTAAATGGCGGAAGTATTGTAAATTAACATTGAACCCGCGTTCAATTAAAAAATGGCGATTCAAATTACAAGTAATGGTGATTCAATAACGGAAAAAGCATTAACTGGATGTAGCAAACATTTGATAAGGTTTGTTAAACCAGATAACAACAAGGAAAATTTGGATAATTAAAGTTAAACTACTACTGGTAAGGCATTCTTAAGTGTATATATTTCGGACATGTATAGTAATCGGATAAACAGTAATAGATATACAAGATGTTTCATGCATTAAGATTGTGTTTTTGTACAAAAGCTATCATAGGGATGATGATAATATAATGAGGATAAATATGTGATGGAACGGTGCTACTGGTACACTACGCGCCCTGCGATTTTTGCCTAAATCACTGACCACCGCGTTTGGGCAAACGTGGCAAATCGCAGTGATTCGCCGCAAATTGCTGTGAATCCACTCTGTGGTTGATTCACAGTGATTCCGCGGTGATTTCACTGTGACCATCTGGCAATAAAGATCAGCTGTAGAATCATTGCGAAACACCGCAAATCGCCGTGATTCGCTGTAACTACTAGACTTAAATTTCAACTTATTAACTAATGTCATCACTATTGACGATCACATTAGATCGCGAAAATGTATTCCAATATGAAAGTAAACAGCGTACTTGCTGAATGTGGAATCCTGATTTACAAACAATATCTTTATTTGTTGAAATAACAATTGTACAGTACGGCTCACACAAAACCAACAAAGTTTGCAGCTACAGATTCTTTTGTTCTCAATGTTTCTCCGCAGCCACAACGAGTATTCACTCCGAAAGAAACAGGTACATATAATAACCTGATATTTTTACTTCTACGCGATTGTTTTAACATTTCGTCAGCTTCTCTGCATACTTCATACAATTAGCATCGGATGTTATCTGTCAATGATTGTGTAGGTCTGTAACCATACCAAAGAAATTTACATAGTTTAATATCGGAAAAGAAACTTGCTTTAACCGTCAAAATAAACGATATCTATTTGCTTAAGAGTTGCTAAAATACACAGACGACACAAATATAAATAATGTCGACCATTTAAATAAAATCAGGGCCCTCACACTACTTTGGGGGAAGGGGTCCGCAGCCCTTAGGAGGGGGAATTTTCGCGGCGTTTCCCTTTTTGGGGGATTTTTTTACTTACTCTCTCATTATTTCATTTGTACATGTTTGCACTATATTCATTGCATTTTTCATAATTTAGTATGTTTGAAAAGATTAAATTGAAATAGAATTGAGATTTAATAATCATGAGACACATCTTTCTATTAAAAAAAAAAAAAAAAAAAAAAAAAAAAAAATTTAAGGGGAATTTTTCCCCAAAAAAGGGGAAAAAAGTATCCTTTTCAGGTGGGGGACTGCCGCCGAAATTCGGCGGCAGATTTGATAGATTGAGGGCCCTAAAATCAAATGTTAGTTTATTTGTAAAAGGAATACTTTCACTTCGTCCCGATTTTCAGAAAATGACTTAAATGTGCATCTAAATTTAAATTAACACATTGCTTCAGGTGATGTACGCGTCTCCAATCGCCATTGGGCTGCTAGATCTATTTAATAAAATAGTAGCGTGTAAAATTCATTTGATGGAACAATAGTAAACGTTTGTCTTTACTATTTCTCGAGTTGAACAGCATATACTTTTGAAAATGGAAGCTGTGATCATTCGGAATTGTCGTTATTTTAAATGTTTCAAACATAGTTTGTTACACTTAAAATTAGGCGGTGAATCGTTTGATTTGGTGGCATTCTGTTTCATTTCGGACCCCATGCAATTTTTCAGATCATAATCTCTGTGCTTTATTACTCGAACTTGTTAGTTTCTGACCACGTGTGCTACTGAATTTAACCATTGGACTGTGTATTATGGTCCATGCAAGTTGCTTGGACCCGTTTGATGATCCTTAAATGTTAGATAAGCATGTGCACTGTTGATTAAGTTGGTTAGTACAAAAGTTCTACTGAAAACCGCCGACTGCATCTTTGTTTTGTTATCCAATCAAGCCCCAAACATCCAATATCCTGTGTATTACCAGAAACAAACTTAAGATAATTTTAAGCACGCGTCCTCTGTCAAAACAATGATTGTATAGTGGTTAACATTTTGAAGTAGCTCACACAGTTAATTCCCATATATGCTCTCAGAAAAAGACTTAAATTGCTTTAAACATTTAAAATAACGATATTTTTTTTCATCAGTATTGCTAATATATATATATATAAAAATTTGACAAATTTAATAAACAGATATTGGTTTATTTTCACAAAATAAACTCGCTTTCTCGATTCCAGAAAATGATGTGTACATGTTGCATAAAATCTAAATATAAATGAAGTTGTTTATTGGTCGTTGAAGAAGATTATGAACTGTACATGACATTTAAGTGTGTAGTCAGTATACAGTACAAAAATTGTTTCAATAATGAAGGAACTGAAACAGCGTAACGGTTACAATACAGCTTGTATGACATTCTTTAGGACTCTTATCGTCAATATTAACCAGAATTCGCTTTTAAAATGGAAATAGGGCATATGCGGGATTATCGAGCAATGGATAAAGATGGAAGAAGCTGCATGTATGTGATTGAGACAGTTGAAACATATGTATCGGGGAATTGAGAGACTCGGGGGAAAATACAACGATTACATTACAATCAGTTATGAGTTCTCAATGGCTTCAAACTGTTAATTGCATCAACAAGAGGGCCTAAAAGGCCCAAGGTATCCCCCGCAACATATGCTTTGTTTGAGGATGGGTGCAAATTGGACGGATGAACATAATGATAGATGGACGGACGGAGGACAATTACACAAAACTAAGACAAAGGAAGGTTCTTAAGCCTTCACAATTTATTTAGGTGAATAAATAAGTCGTGCGTCCGCCAAAACACTTCCAAGATATGGCTCCGGACACAAAAGTGCCGGACGGACGGACAACGCCAAAACAATATCCCTCCGCCTCTGTCGCGGGAATATATTCATACCAAGTTTCAAAGAAATCCGCCAAAGTGCTTCCAAGATATGGCTCCCGACACAAAAATGCCCATAGTAAAAAGCATTTTTTCAAGATACAAAGGGCCATAAGTCTGTTTTTAACAGATGGTGTACAATGCCATTTGGCGTGCATCATCCTCTTATGCATATCTATACTCATACCAAGTTTAAATGAAATCAGCCAAAACACTTCCAAGATATGGCTCCGGACACAAAAGTGCCTATAGTAAAAAGCATTTTTTCAAGATACAAAGGGCTATAAGTCTGTTTTTAACAGATGGTGTACAATGCCATTTGGCATGCATCATCCTCTTATGCATATATATACTCATACCAAGTTTCAATGAAATCCGCCAAAGAACTTCCAAGATATGGCTCCGGACACTAAAAAGCATTTATTCAAGATACAAAGGGCCATAAGTCTGTTTTTAACAGATGGTTTACAATGCCATTTGGCGTGCATCATCCTCTTATGCATATATATACTCATACCAAGTTTAAATGAAATCCACCAAAGAACTTCCAAGATATGGCTCCGGACACAAAAGTGCCGGCCGCGAGACGGACGGCCGGACGGCCGGACGGACGGAGAACGCCAAAACAATATCTCTCCGCCTCTGGCGGGGGATAAAAAACGCAATTATCACTCCTCCGGTTGCGGTATCATACAGCTAGGTGCGAACACTGTTTTTTTTATACGCAGCATTTAAAAAGAAAAAAATAACCTGTCAGGGACATGGGTGTGAAATACATGTTGACATTTTCAAAAGGCTACTCTCTTATATCTGCCAACAATGCTAATAATTCCATATTGCTATAATCTCTGTGAAGATTAGACATGTACATGTAACGCCGGAAAATCGTTCTTGAGTTATCATCTGGAAACCATTTTACTATATTGGGTCACCGTGACCTTGACCTTTGACCTAGTAACCTCAAAATCGATAGGGGTCATCTGCGAGTCATGATCAAAGTACTTATGAAGTTTCATGATCCTAGGCCTAAGCGTTCTTGAGTTATCATACGGAAACCATCTGGTGGACGGTCACATACGGACCGACATGTGGACCGACATGTGCAAAACAATATACCCCCTCTTCTCTGAAGGGGGGCATAACAATATATAGGGCTCTTAAACCAGGCAATCACTTTTCTAGGTTATCGAAGTAATCTAGGTAATCATAAGTAGTTTCTTGACAGCTTTAATTTTTTATTGCAGCTGGATAGAGATTTCTTCAATATTGGCAATAAAACACTAGACAAAAATTCTAGTACACATATTAGAGGTAGTCTTGTCTAAAAGGCTTGTGAAAATTGCTCATGCAGTGTGACTGGTCTGACAGTGATTATAGAGCTCATAATTTGTGTTGAATGCACTTTGTTTTACAAGTTAGAACAATACAATCATAAATCAAACATGAGCTCTACTTTGGACAAAGAATCCAGTGTATAATATAAATCTATTCTATAATAGCTCCAAGCTTAAAGACCTGCCATACCTGAGCATTTAATATATACTAAAATTTAGTTCTGTACTGTTTGAATTGAGACCCACCTTCCAACTTCTTGTTTTTCTGATGCATGGTTTTTAAGGACACAGGTTATAAATGCCATCACAGGAAATATTTAACTCCCATGAATAAGAAGTTCAGGAAATTTCTTAATTATACAGTATTTCTGCGAATACAAATAACAACTCCAGAAAAGACACAATTTCAAATTAATTTCATAAGTCATTTCTAAAAATTTGAAAGAAAGTGTTGTCGAAAAATTGAATTGTATTTGATACTTTTCACAAAAAATTCAGCAAATAAAAGTGTTTGTTAAAATACGATATATATAAAATTGACAACTTGACAATACTTAATTCTCATTTAAATTGTGACATAGATTATTGATATTTAAACACGTATGTGCCAAATTATTCTTGAAATAGCTGTGATTATTGAAGGCACACTTTGTGCAGCACAGCTGACTGTGGTCATCACATAACATTTCAATTCTGTCCTCCCTGTGCACTTCACACTTTAATATAAGTTCCTCCACCTGCTTCGAAACGGCCATTTTTTCATGTCATTCCTTCCATACGCTGAATGTTTTTTAAACCACTTATCATGCAACTGAATACATTTCCCACAATAAAATTTCAAACAATTGTTTTGCAGCAAAAACCTGCATCCGATTGCTCTTTGCATGACAAACAAATAAAATCGTTTACTCCATCGGATCCTATGGCAAGAGAAGACATAGAAAAGGCTGCCATTTTTATAATAGACTTGTAGCAAACAAAACGTAACAATTTGTTTATAGGCAAATTCTTAATTTAACAGTATCTCTGTGAATATGAATGAATAGTCCAGATAATACATAATGTAATTGTTTGTGTATTAAAACAGTCAAGAAATCACGAATTATGTCTTGATTAGAAACCAAGATTAACCTTAACTTTTTTAACTGAGTACAAACCATCTTAAATATCAAGGGATATTCAATGGTCTGATAGTAGTAAACAGTGTAACTTTAATGGGACTATTGGGTCACTGGAGTATTGAATATACAGTGAAACCTAGCTATAACGGCCACATGTGCACGCCGTGTATTTCGGAGTAAACAAATCGTGGAAAAAACAGTGGATTATAATAAAAAAGATAAAATTCCATCAATAATTATTATGGATTCGATTATCAGTACATATTTAAACAAAATAAAAATACTTGGAAATAAAGCAAGAACGTGCCAAATAATCGAAATAAAAGATCAATATGTCCATTAATGTTAAAACATGTAAAATTTTAGTTAACTAACGTATTTGAGGAAAAAATTCAAATGTTTTAAGAGTCGGATGCCAAATTATCATGGACACTTGTTTAACCCATCATCTCAAAGACAACGGCACTTCGATTCCAGATTACTCAACACTTTTTACCAGATACAACAAACTCTATTTAATGAATCAGAAATGCATAATTCGCTGTGAAAACTGTTATAGTAAGCAGGCAATAAATAAAAATGTGTGTACTGACGTAAATTAAAAATGAATTACCAAAACATGTTCTTATCCTTTTGGAATATGATTTCGTATAAATGTGATAGACACACGTGAAACTACTTCGATATGCCTAATACCATAAAATTTCCCGTTTTCGAGTCACCAAACAGCTGGATCTTCGCATAGTACACACGCTTAAACAATTTCAAATTACATTTAAAATGTAACTCATTAGACATATCAAAGGTGTTAATTTAAAATTGTTTAACCTTGTGTACTATGTAATTTTAAATAACATTCTTTGTAGTGATACAGCCGATCTAAAGCATGTATAATTATGTCCTAATAAAAGTACGAACGCCGCTTTGAAATTTTATAAAAAAAAATTGACCTTGAAGGATGACCTTGACCTTTAACTTGCACCACTCAAAATGTGCAGCTTCATGATAACGCCGCTTTAACAAAAATGTTGACCTTTGACCTTGAAGGATGACCTTGACCTTAAAGGAGGACCTTGACCTTGAACTTTCACTACTAAAAATGTGTAGCTTCATGATAATGCCGCTTTGATTTTTTTTTTTACCTTTGACCTTGACGGATGACCTTGACCTTGAAGAATGACGTTGACCTTGAACTTCCACCACTCAAAATGTGCAGCTTCATGAGAACGCCGCTTTGACATTAAAAAAAATAATTTAACCTTGAAGGATGACCTTGACCTTGAACTTCCACTACTAAAAATGTGCAGCTTCATGAGATACACATGCATGCCAAATATCAAGTTGCTATCTTCAATATTAAAAAAGTTATGGCCAATGTTAAAGTTTTCGGACGGACAGACGCCATATATTTGACATTTGACCTTGAAGGATGACCTTCACCTTAACCTTTCACCACTCAAAATGTTCAGCTCCATGAGATACACATGCATGCCAAATATCAAGATGCTATCTTCAATATTGAAAAAGTTATGGCCAATGTTATAGTTTTCCGAGGGACAGACACCATAAAGTTGACATTTGACCTTGAAGGATGAACTTGACCTTTCACCACTCAAAATATGCAGCTCAATGAGATACACATGCATGCCAAATATCAAGTTGCTATCTTCAAAAGTGAAAAAGTTATGGCCAATGTCAAAGTTTTTTTCGGACGGACGGACAGACTGACATACTGACAGACAGTTCAACTGCTATATGCCACCCTACCGGGGGCATTAAAAAATTATTTTTTGGGGGTGGGGGGGGGGGGGGGTATAGTATGAGGGTGTGGTGGTCATTTATTAGATATTCTTTAATAATAAAAAAATAATAATGGGGGGGGGGGATTGAGGGGGGATTCGGGGGGGGGGGGCATGGTTTGGGTGGAGTCTATTGTGGTATGTCAGGTAAGAGTTGTTTTGTCAAAGTATCAACCGAATCGAATCATTAATAAAGAAGTTATGGCAATTTTAGTAAAATTTAATCATTTGACCTTGAGAGTCAAGGTCATTCAAAGGTCAAGGTAAAATTTAACTTGCCAGGTACAGTACCCTCATGATAGCATGAAGGTATTTGAAATTTAAAAGCAATAGCCTTGATACTTTACAAGTAAAGTGGATCTAAACACAAAATGTAATCATATATTCAAAGTTACTAAGTCAAAAAGGGCCATAATTCCGTAAAAATGACAACCAGAGTTATGCAACTTGTCCTTTAATGTCCCCTTATGATAGTTTGTGAGTGTTCCAAGTATGAAAGCAATACACTGTATCTATGATACTTTAGGGGTAAAGTGGACCAAAACACAAAACTTAACCAAATTTTCAAGTATAAAGGGCCCATAATTCCGTCAAAATGCCAGTCAGAGTTACATAACTTTGCCTGCACAGTCCCCTTACGATAGTTAGTAAGTGTTGCAAGTATGAAAGCAATAGCTTTGATACTGTAGGAATAAAGTGAACCTTAACACAAAACTTAACCAAATTTTCATTTTTCTAAGTAAAACAAGGGCACATAATTGTGTCAAAATGCCAGTCAGAGTTACATAACTTTGCCTGCACAGTCCCCTTATGATAGTTAGTAAGTGTTGCAAGTATGAAAGCAATAGCTTTGATACTTAAGAAATAAAATGGACTTAACACAAAACTTAACCAAAATTTTCAATTTTCTAAGTATAAAAAGGGCACAGAATTCTGTCAAAATGCAAGCCAGAGTTATCTAACTTTGCCTGCCCAGTCCCCTCATGATAGTAAGTAAGTATACCAAGTTTGAATGCAATAGCATTGATACTTTATGAGAAAAGTGGACCTAAACGCAAAACTTAACCGGACGCTGACGCCGATGCAGCGCCGACGTCAAGGTGATGACAATAGCTCTTTTTTTTTTTTTTAAATAGATGAGCTAAAAAATAGCAATTATGGTACAGATTTTATCACACGATAGTGGTGTCAAAGTTGTGCATACCGGTCGTCGTTATCAATTTAAACACAAAACATTCTGCATACGAACTTGGATATACGTGACATTATTATATAAGCAGAAATAAGCATTTCAATCCTATTTAAAATTTGCACTTACAATATTAATTATATAAATTAATAGGAATAAGATTTTTGTAAACAAACAACGCCATTGGTTATATTTCACATGTGTATGTAATTACGTTATGCATAGATTCACAATGTGTCGCGCTTGACAATGGAAATTGATTCGTACTTCAAAATGTTTGGTAAGAATAGCCATAATATACATAAATGCATTTCATGTAGAAGATAAAACTTGGTTATTAGAGTGCCCAATTTGTTGAAAGTCTCTGTCATCCAAAGTGCCCTATATTGGGAATCAAAGTATCCACAACTTCATGAATACCACCTATTAAAACATGCTCTATCTTCGTTTATATTTCATTGAATACTACCAACATTTCAGTATTTGAAGCACAGTGATTACTCTACATGATTACTCAAACAATTTCTTGAAATATTTCCGAGTAGTTTTATTTTGTAAAAATGTTTACTGTTCATCCAGTTCATGCTGTTTTCCGACCGAATTTTCTATTTTTGGGAGAAAAATCTACCATTCTTCCATGATTTTTTTCTTTCCAATATAAAAAGGGTACACCATTTATAAACTCGACCATGCGCCTTGTCTAAAAAAACTAATCTATATGATATAACTTAAAAAAACATGAGGAACTTACCTCTCGCGCGTGGCTTTTGTTGTTATCTGGTATCGAAGTGCCATCTGTTATCAAAGTATCCGCTTACCCATGCAGCGTGATGTGGGACTTTTGAAAAGTGGTTGTTACAGGAAGGTAGTCTTAATGCTGAGTTTTCATGATGGACCGATACTACACATGTTTTAAATTCAATGAACTTTAAATATATTTGCCAAAATGTACACATTGCAGGTGTATGCCAATATTTCTGTACCACAACACTTGGCCAACTGTTAATTACATATAGTTGGTTTAAGATTAGTAAAATCTGCACAGGTGGCATGCACAATGTAGTTTCTTATTTAGCCTTTTCCTTGCACAAAATAGCGAATTTGTGTATGTTATTGTTTCGTATCCCAAATGCACGCATGTAATGTGCTTGCATGTTGAAAAACATCGCAAGAATGGCAAGAAAGAATGAGCCACCACCGCTGTGTTATCCTGTACCACAGGACCCTGGCACTGTCATCCCCTACGCCACCCGTTGCAGCGAACCTGTCAACTATTGAGTGTTACAAATTAAAACTAGAAATGGCGCTGCACAGGCCGACGCGTATCCTGACGCCGCATATTTGACCCAGGGGCGCCCCAGGTTTGGTAATGGGGCCATGCATTGTTGAGATTGACCGTATTGCCATAATAGAAGTTCAGTATCAATTAGAAGTGAATCTGTGTAGAAATGAAGAAGTTAAGTAAAAGGCAATTTTAGGTGGGTGTGGCCTATGTGGGCGGGGTGCCCCAGGGTTGGTAATGGGGCCATTCATAGTTGAGATTGACCGTATTGTCATAAGAATAGTTCAGTATCAATTAGAAGTGAATCGGTGTAGAAATGAATAAAGGGTTGGTACTGGGGCCATGTATAGTTGAGATTGAGCGTATTGTCATGCATAGTTGAGATTGACCGTATTGTCATTAGAGAATTTCAGTATAAATTTTAAGTGAATCGGTGTAGAAATGGAGAAATTATAGTAAAAGGCAATTTTGGGTGGGTGTGGTCTATGTGGGCGGGGCGGGGCGCCCCAGGGTTGGTAATGGGGCCATGCATAGTTGAGATGGACCGTATTGTCATAAGAGAGGTTCAGTATCAATTTGAAGTAAATCGGTGCAGAAATGAAGAAGTTAATGTAAAATAACATAAAAAAATGAGTGAAAATCTCTGACCTGGCCCCGCCCCAATCAACATCACTTTTGACCCAGGGGTCAGATCAAAATTCCAAATAGTGCAGGGTCGCACATATGCTTCAAGGTTCTAGTGCTTATAATGTTGGAGGAGATAGTGGTTGCTAAGGACGGACAGACAGACGGACGGACAGACGGACGGACGGCGGAGATAACCACAATATCCCCACGCTTTTCAAAAAGCATGGGGATAAAAATACACATACATTGAACATTCATTTAATAAACCAATTATGATACAAACTTACCTTTTATCAAAAGCCATTGAGTTTACAAACATGTCATACCTGTGCATGTATTATGGAATCACTTGCACTAGGTTGTTGGCAAGTAGGAGAATGACGTCCACAGTCTAACTCTAATCAAATCTTAACTTGATCAATGCCCCATATACAGGCGTATTTTTGACAAATTGGTTTTCTCATTTCATCTAAGGAAGGTACTTATTTTATTTACAATAACTGCTTATATACTTTAATATTAAGAGTATTATTGAGTATCACTTATGTGATTGAAAAGTATAACAAGAGTAAAGCATAATGGGTGCCCAATCGGCTGCAGGTGCAGTTTTAAATAAATGAAAGCTTGTCAGAATTTTTTAGAGGTCACAGTGACCTTAAGCTTTGACCCTGTGACTCAAAAATGGGTTTGGCATGTAGAACTCATCAAGGTGCAGCTACATATGAAGTTTCAATGTTGTAGGTTGAAGGACTTTGATTTTAGAGTCAATGTTAAACAAAATATCAAGGTTTTAGCACGACGCGGGCAGCGGGCAACAATTAGCTGGCAATGACAATACCTCGGGTTTTCTCTGAAAACAGCCGAGGTTAAAATCAGCATATACCAGTCAATGCTTCATTACAGAGATAGTTCCAACGATTTTCCACCATTATGATGTGGCAGAGGTAAAGGAAAATGAGAGCCGCGCTCCGTCGCTTCAAAGATCAAACGAACATATTATATAAATTTATTTGACTCATTTTTGTGTGTATATTGATTGTTCAACATGAGTCAATATTTTTCCTATGTATATAATGTTATTATAAGTATGCTATTATGTATTGTTTATTTATAATCTAATTACGTATTTTTCACCAAATTGTCATTGTTGAAATTAAATTGTGTTCATTTATGTAAACAAAAGTAAAATTTTGCATTACATTAAAGTGTACAATTTAATTATCTTGTAATTATTTAAAATATACTTGTATATTTATATTTTATTTTTATTGCATATCTGCTTTTCAAAACTTTTGACATAATGCCATTTAATCAACTTTGTAAAGGCAAAAGATGCACCTTTAACGCACATGCGTGCTTTTATAAGTGCGTTTTGACTACCTTTCAAGTGCGTTAAATGTGGGCTTTTATGTGGGTTAGCACTGCGCTATAAGCGAGTTAAATATGTGCTTTAAAAAAAAACTGACTAACAAAAAAAAAACCACAAATTTAACTCTCTTAAGCGCAATTATAACTTGCCAAAAAGCGCACATTTCACCAACATGTATGCTTTATGTGGGTTTAAACTGCGCTTTAAGTGTGTTTAATGTGCACTGTTTAGGAGTTCTGTCTTATCAAAAGCTCGCATTTAACGCACATGAATGCCAGCAAAAAACGCACTTATACAAATTCACACATAAACTCACTTAAAAGCGCAGTTGTTACCCACATAAAAGCGCCCCTTATGACATAGTCATATTTGACGAAGTTTCTTGTTGGTTTTGGTAAAAACTCACTTGGTAAGAAAAAGCGCACATAAAACACATTTCCAATACAGCCACGTAACACACACGCAAAATGTACGTTAAACGCATGTTTTACACACTTTTTCGAGAAGGGATATACATAGAGATTTATTGAATATTGGAAAAACTTAACTTCAGAGACATTATGCGTAGATGAATTCTGGTTAACCTTAAGGTTGTCTAACGTTCAAAGCATGTGACTAATTTCCTAAGACCTTGAATTCTGCCATTGACCTTTCACCAAGGGATATGAGAGCTGTATCAGAATTATCGTTTGATCACTAGGAAATAATAACCACATGTAAAATTAAAATCATCAAGAATTCAAAAGTTACATGCTAAAACATGATCCAAACTGGTGGACTCAAAGAAAACTAGTGACCTGAAAATCAATAGGGGTCATCTGCCAGTCATGATCAATGTACCTATGAAGTTTCATGATCCTAGCCATAAGCGTTCTTGAGTTATCATCCGGAAACCACTTGACTATTTCGGGTCACCGTGACCTTGACCTTTGACCTAGTGACCTCAAAATCAATAGGGGTCATCTGCGAGTCATGATCAATCTACCCATGAAGTTTCATGATCCTAGGCGTATGCGTTCTTGAGTTATCATCCGGAAACCATTTTACTATTTCGGGTCACCGTGACCTTGACCTTTGACCTAGTGACCTCAAAATCAATAGGGGTCATCTGCAAGTCATGATCAATATACCTATGAAGTTGCATGATCCTAGGCCCAAGCGTTATTGAGTTATCGTCTGACAACCACCTGGTGGACGGACCGACCGACATCATGAGCAAAGCAATATACCCCCTCTTCTTCGAAGGGGGGCATAAAAATGGGGGGGGGGGGGTGGGGGGGGGGGGTAGGGAGGGGCGGGGGGGTAATAATGTGGGGTGTGGTTATTTATTGGATGTTTAAAAAAAATTGGGGGGGGATGGGGGGGGTAGGGGGGAGTGAGAGGGGGTATAATGTGGGGTGTGGTAATTTATCAGATGTTAAAAAAAATAATTGGGGGGTGGGGTTGGGGGGTGGAGGGGTGCGGGGGGGTAGGGGGGTGAGAGGGGGGTAATAATGTGGGATGGGGTAATTTATTAGATGTTGAAAAAAAATGGGGGGTGGGGGGTAGGGGGAGTGAGGGGTGAGAGGGGGTAATAATGTGGGGTGGGGTAATTTATTTGATGTTTAAAAAAAATGGGGGGGGGTGGGGGGCAGGGGGGTGAGAGGGGGTAATAATGTGGGGTGTGGTTATTTATTAGATGTTGAAAAAAAATGTTGGGGGGTGGGGTGGTGGGGGTGGGGGGTTGGGGGAAGGGGGGAGTGAGAGGGGGGTATAATGTGGGGTGTGGTAATTTATTAGATGTTTAAAAAAAATTGGGGGAGGATGGGGGTGGGGGGGGTAGGGGTGTGGGGGGGGTTTAGAGGGGGGTATAATGTTGGGTTGTGGTCATTTATAAGATGTTTAAAAATGGGCGGGTGGGGGGGGGATGCGGGGTAGGAGGGTGAGAGGGGGGTAATAATGTGGGGTGGGGTAATTTATTGGATGTTTAAAAAAAAGTTTTTTCTGGGGGGGTGGGGGGTTAGGGGGGGGGGTGGGGGGAGTAGGGGGGTGAGAGGGGGGGTATAATGTGGGGTGGGGTTATTTACTAGATGTTTAAAAAAATTGGGGGGGTGGGGGGTAGGGGGTGAGAGGGGGGTAATAATGTGGGGTGTGGTAAGTTATTAGATGTTTAAAAAAAATTGGTGGGGGGAGGGTGGTTGGGGGGTCGGCGGTGGGGGGTAGGGGGGTGAGAGGGGGCAATAATGTGGGATGTGGTAATTTATTAGATGTTTAAAAAATAATTGGGGGGGGGTGGGGATGGGGGGAGTAAGGGGGTGGGGTGAGAGGGGGTAATAATGTGGGGTGGGGTAATTTATTAGATGTTTTAAAAAAATTGGGGGGTGGGGGTTGGGGGGTTGGGGGGTGGTAGGGGGGAGTGACAGGGGGGTATAATGTGGGGTGTGTAGTAATTGATTAGATGTTTAAACAAATGGAGGGGGTGGGGGTAAGGGGGAGTGAGAGGGGGGTATAATGTGGGGTGGGGTTATTTATAAGTTGTTCAAAAAAATAGGGGGTGGGGGGGGTAGTGGGGGGGGTAGGGGTTGGGGGGTAGGGGGTGGGGGGTGAGAGGGGTGTTTAATGTGGGGTGTGGTAATTTATTAGATGATGTTTAAAAAAAATTGGGGGGGGGGCGATATCCTCTATTCATTAAACATGAAATTTTAACTTATTGCATTTGTTTCCCCTGTATATAAGAAAGATATAATAGTGTATTACCTCCTCTGTCCTGCTTATATTTATATTAATCAACAAAATTAAACATTAACACAATATTTGATATACAAAAAAATCATATTCTGATAATATTTTTACTGATGCACTTTATTTTACTCAAAGGATGATGTTTCATTGGACTGATAATTATAGATTTAGGATTACAGACCAGTTGCTTCAGTTATATTGTTCAGAGTTCGCCCTGTTGGCCGCGTATGCATTCTTGAGTTATCATCCAAAAACCATTTTACTATTTCAGGTCACCGTGACCTCGACCATTGACCTAGTGACCTCAAAATCAAAAGGGGTCATCTGCAAGTCATGATCAATGTACCTATAAAGTTTCATGATCCTAGGCCCAAGCGTTCTTGAGTTATCATCTGACAACCACCTGGTGGACGGACCGACAGACCGACCGACATGAGCAAAGCAGTATACCCCCTCTTCTTCGAAGGGGGGCATATATATCTCAAACAGCAAACTAAATTATTGGTGAAATACCTTTTGTTTAGGTTGGTACAATTCAAGCAACACAGCTTTCAAAGGTCACACCAGAATTTTCTTTTTAAAATGGAAATAATTTTTCATTGCATGGTATAATATCATAGTGCACCGTGTGACAAATAATAAGTATGTTTATATGAAGGGAGGTACATTTTAATGAAAATGTTATATCTGTGTGCATGTATATTTTTATATCAATATAGAACCAATTATGATTAATAGATCCTTAAATAAAGTACTGCTAAGAGCTAAACAAATGAATGTGTGTGTATAAAGAGACAGATTGTCTGGTCAATGCAATAGATGGTACACTAGCTTCGAAAGTTGGTGACGCAAGTTTAATCCCCATTGCGGCATGCACATTGGGTTTGTGATCATCATAGCTGACAGATTGTTATAATTTCCTCCGGGTACTCTTGCTTCCAGAAAAGCACAAGACTACAACCAAATTGACTATCTTGTAGTAAAAATATATACCACCAGCCGGAAATTTCAGTACTCTACACAGTAATTTCTGTGAATGGGCTCCAACTTTTTATTTTTAGACAAGATTTTATGCACAAATGATTATGAGCAACTTTAATTCCAACTTCAATTCCTTTATTATAATCTTTCTTACAAAGTGTTTGTGTCCAAAATGACAGTTTGAAAACAAGGATTTTCCAATACAATGATACAAGCAAAAGATGTTAAAAATAACATGTTGATCTCTTAATACATAAAATTTTCTGTCTATTCCCAAATAATCCAGAATAATCAAGATTTCTCATTTCAAAAGCCAAATTTTGCCAATATTGAGATACAATGTGCTTGAGAATTTATTAACACAATCATCCGCTTTTACTGGAAGTACATCTGTAAGGCCTAGGTACACGCATGAATCATTTATTTAAAAATTTTGAAAATCAAATGTATTGGTATCTTAATTATTTATAACTAAAGGAATATAAATGTGTCCCATACCTGTGGATTTTTACAACACAATCAGAGCAGCACAGCTGAGTGTGGTCTTGGCAAAACTGTGTCAGTGTTTTATCCTCATGTGCTTCACACATCCTGAGAAAATCCTCCACCTCCTTTGGAACTGGCCATTTCTTAATATCTCCCACTCCAACAGTAGTATGTTCTGTAGAAAGCTGATTATGAAGGTGACCACATCTTTTACAGTAAAACTTCTGACATGCCTCACAGTAAATATCTGCAGATTCCTCGAGATTCAGCTCTTGACAAGACGTGCACCGAAAGTCTTCAACCATACGCAAACGTTTTGGAACCGAAGACAATGAAACTGTTGCCATTGTATTTTTTGTGTATAAATTAAAATCTTTTTATTTAAATAGTAAAAGTATGTTTCTGGAAAAAGGTCCATGAAACACAAACATATAGTAAGATTGAAAAGTTAATCAGCCCAAGAATTTAACACTGAAATAAATTCAAACACAAATCAAATTCAAGCCCAATATCATTCAAGCTTTACCGTCACTAAACAAAGTAACTATGCACAATACCACGTAAGCAGCCGAATCTCAACTGCTTGATTATGCGGTAGTCAAATGTTAACCTGCAGTAACTAGTAGGCTGGGTTTATATGCCAGTGATTTCCTGCTGACATAAGAGTGTTTATAAATAGAAACACGTGTTTTAGCAGACAGCCATTTGGTATAGCATTGCATCTGTATTTACATGTTAACTTGATTTGAGTGATTCGCTAGCAATTGGCTGAGAGAATTTCATAACCTTTCAAGTGGGCGGTGCTTAGCATTTACAGGGAAATTTGAATTTCAAGCAGTCAACAAAAAACTTTTTCTGTAATTCAATACCTATATAACTTTCAACCACAAAATTACACATACATATTGTTTGTATACTTAAGTATATGTATGCCAGATTTCATTGGAAAATATTAAATACAAACTTAAATATTATGATAATAATCGTTTTTGTTTTCTGCTGTTTACACACCATTATACAACTGAAAAGTAGACATTTTGTGAGTTTGTGGCCCTTTTATACTGCTTCTCCGGTACAGTAAACCAAATTGTTACATATCCTTATAAAGAAGGTAGTTTTAACCCTTGTGTAAAAGCAAAGGGGAAATATCTCACTGCTTGAAGTTAAACAGTGAATAGTTCAAGAGTCAGTGTTGCCCAAATACTTGGGTCAAAAATGCAATTTATGAAGATTATACAGTGGCTTTATTCATAATTGTAAAAATAATAATTTTTTATTTATAAAATCAAAATTCTAACTATATGCAATCCAATCGTCTTATTGATTAATTTGGAAATAATTTCTATAGCAATAAACATTTTATTTTGTTTAAAAAATTTCATTTCAACACATGTTTGACCTGTGTAACAATGAAATTCAAAATGTGTCTCACTGATTTAGATTTAATGAACAAAAGGGCCCCAATAAATAAAAGGTATTATACCGTATAATGGCTTTTCGCTTGAGTATTCAAGCTCATTTTTCAGTTGGCATTGTAAACAAAAGTAATATAAAAGTTTCTTGTTGAATCACATTAAACTGAGAGATGAGTAAATGACACAAAGCACACATGTTCTACAGCATGTAGCTCTGCAAATAAAATAGCGAAATATATGAAAATATTAAATTGAGAGAAACGTTCGGGACTCACAGTACACATGTGCAGCGTGACACACCAATTGACAGACCAATCGGCACATCCCCTGTAGACCAATGCACCCACTTTGTTTGCAGGGCTATTATACAAATGACAAATGGCAATAGTTCTCAAAAACTAATTCATAGCAAAGACTTGTTTTACTATCAACCTTAACATAAAAGTCCTCCACCAGTGAATGCTTGGGTTATAAAATGAGCCAAACAGAATGGAGTTAATCACACCAAAATATGGGGACTAGTCAAAGCCGAAATGTCTTAATTCCTTTACAATAATCCACATAGTTAGATCGTTCAGCTATGAAAGAGAAATCCATAAAGTAATTGAAGGTGCCTTTACACATGTATTGGAGTTCGTCATTTATGCTTTATATTGATAAATGTAAACATTGGATCTAAAAAAGATGTGTTTGTGAAACACCATGTCCCCGTATATGACGTTTGACCTTGAAGGATGACCTTGACCTTGACCCTTCACCACTCAAAATGTGCAGCTCCATGAGATACACATGCATGTCAAATATAAAATTGCTAGCTTCAATATTGCAGAAGTGACATTACATGAGCAATTTTGACCCATACATTTGACCTTGAAGGATGACCTTGACCTTTCACCACTTAAAATGTGCAGTTCCGTGAGATACACATGCATGCCAAATATCGAGTTGCTATCTTAAAATATTGCAAAAGTACTCATAAATGCGCGATTTTGACCGCATATATTTGACCTGTGACCTTGAAGGATGACCTTGACCTTTCACCACTCAAAATGTGCAGCTCCATGAGATACACATGCATGCCAAATATCAAGTTGCTATCTTGAATATTGAAATATTGCAAAAGTGTACATTAAATGAGCGATTTTGACCCATATATTTGACCTTTGACCTTGAAGGATGACCTTGACCTTAAACTTTCACCACTCAAAATGTGCAGCTCCATGAGATGCATATGCATGCTAAATATCAAGTTGCTATCTTCAATATTGCAAAAGTTATTGCAAATGTTAAAGTTAGCGCAAACCAACAGACCAACCAACCATAATATGTCCCCCACTACTATGTGGGGGACATAAAAAACTCCAGAAAAACATCAAGAATCAAATTTATAAAAAAAGAAAACAAAGTAACCCGCATCAGGGCTTTATTCTACCAAGGCACGTGACTTATTTTCTATATACAAAGAAGGAAAAGTATCGTTGGTTATTAGCCCGATTTACCAACGGTTGTAAGTATGACGTCACTTTGATTGTCCACGCACTGTTTATGAATGAAGACGACGTCATTTGATTGTCCTTGTTGTGGTGACGTCATGTTTTTGCGGAAAAGTTTAGGATGTTCGGTTAATATAATTCTCAATTATAACCTTTAAATCGCGGATAACTTATTAACAAACTCGTGCTAGAAACAAAATAATTGACGTGTAAGCGTTGGTTATTGCGGTAATAACCAACAGTATGTCGTTCCTATGCTTGTTATCAAACCACTCGGGCTACGCCCTCGTGGTTTAATTCCTACGCATCGGAACTCCATACCGTTGGTTATTACCGCAATAACCAACGCTTACACATCGATTATTTCTTAAACAACTGACCCCTGGAGTCCTGGAGTAAAAGTCAACCACTTAGACCACTCGGTCAATCCGAGCTCATACGATGCAGGATGTATTTTATACTATATATAAGCAATCCTCGTAGCTTAACAAAATATAACGACAACAACAGAACTCTCCAAATTATTCTGAATCAAAAGTATCATGTTGCAACCCTTTAAAATTATCAGGTTTTTAAAACGTAAAAGTTTACATATAATGGCCATTTTAGAGGAAAGTAATTGTTCAGTTTTACTGTTTCCTCACAAATATCATAATTAAAACGAAAATTTGGGAATCTGAAACAACTTTTTTTTTATTTTGTCAATTTACCAAAACGTGAAAAGGCCCCTTTAAAATGGAGTTTAAAACATACGCTTTGGGACACAAATATAGACTTTAACTGATGGACTGACAAGTGCAATTCTTAATGCCTCCCACTTTGTGAAGGCATTAAAACAACTTGACCTTGAAACCAAGGATGCCACGAAATGATGTTGTGCCTCACACACTGACTCATACAGGTTCAGATTTTATTCAAAGTTACTAGAATTATGTTTTAAAATCCTTTAACCCTTTAATCATGATCTAGTTATAGAGCATAAATGCCACATTTGATAATTAAGTGCTATCCACGTCTTGTGTAGATGGACATTTTTGGAAAAGTTATTTTGAAATCTGAATTACATAACGAAAGTGTAGACCTGATTTTGTGACATACACAACAAGGAAGGAGTGGCTGATAAAGAGATGCACAACGACCAACACTTCTTACAAGAAGGGCATTACTATCATTTTAAGATCAACTATGTTTAAATTTTTTCAAGTTAACAGACACATGGTATCATTCAAAAATAATATCTTGCTTTAGTTTTAAGTAAGAATACACACAATTGAATTGTATGAGAATCCTCAACACTATACTCTTCTGCAGTGAAACAAATATAACACTTTCCAGTTTGTATGTTTACAATTAACCAGATTCACAGTGTTTAATTTAAATATACATATGGCAATATAACTCAAGTAACCATGGAGTGTGTCTCATTTTGGCATCTCAGGGGCATGATCTGGTCAAAATGTATAGAGGACCATCAAATGATGCTTGAAACCAAATATCTACCCCTTGCCTCTCAGTTTTAGAGAAAAAGTTGTACATGTTATTTACTACATTAGTTTATCATATGACCGGTGGCTGTGGTAAGTTTTGACCCAGGTGTATGGTTTGAGAAACCTATTACAGGGAAAGAGGAGAACACAACTTTAAATATCAAACCCCTTACGCTTAAAGTTTCAGAAAAGAAAATATTCAAAGTTTATCAATACTTACTTTACAAGAAATTATAAATTACTTGATCAATGAGGTGTGTCAAGATCGTACCCAATTATATCAAGATTTGAACAACTGTAGCAGAGGACTGTTATAAGACGTTAAATGCCAAATACTAGGCTGCAGTGAAATATGACATATGATTCCAGGAATTTGGAACGAGATACCATGCTGCACTGAAATATGGCATATGACATGAGTAATACTCAACAAGATACTTGGTGGCATTGATATTTGACATATGAAAATATTCAGAACATGATACTAGTCAGTAGTGACATTGACATATAATGACAGTAATACTCAATAAGTTACCATGCTGCAGTCACGTATGACATGTGATGACAGGAATTCTCAACAGGATGCCATGCTGCAGTAACATTTTTAACATATGATTACATACGTCCTCAACAGGATACTATGATGCAGTGACATATATAATAAGACATATGATGACATGGATACTTAACAGATAACAACGCTGCAGTCACATATGTCATTAAAGGAACCCTCATCAAGACTATTGGCAGTAACAAATGACATAACATGACATAAATCTTTAACAGGGTACTTTGCTGCAGTGACATATGACATATGATGACAGAAACCGTCAACATGATACCAGTGCTGAAGTGACATATGACATATGATGACAGAAACACTCAACAGGAAGGTATCCTGCAGTGACATACAAAAAATATGACATATGATGACAAAAATACTCAACATGATACCATGCTGCAGTGAAATATGAGAAATAATGACAGAAAACCTCAACAGGGGTAACTTTGCTGTAGTGACATATGACATATTATGACAGAAACCCTCAACATGATATCATGCTGCAGTGGCATATGACATATAATGACAGAAACCCTCAAATGATACCATGCTGCAGTGACATGACATATGATGACAGAAACCCTCAAAATGATACCAAAGTGCAGTGAGATATGCCATTATGATTGCATATACCCTTAACATGATACCATGCTGCAGTGGCATATTGCATGATAACACTTTCCAATTATTATTCAAACAGGAAACTGTGTTCCTATGCCAAGCATAAAAGTTTACTGTGTACAGGTTTTCTTTAACAATTGAAAGAGCATATTTACTTTAACTCCACTATAAAAGTTACAAAATAATTATAAAAAAAATAAAAAAATAGTTATTTTAACTTTATTGCATCAAACGCCTGAGGCTATTTAAACAAATCTGAGTTTGTTTCCTGGGTACGATCAGTATTTTGTATGTTTCAGAGGTATCATAGTAACGCTCCCACAGTGATAATGTAACCTGTGATCTCCCGGTTGCAGACACCATATCCACTTTTGCTACGGCGACCTCACATTTGTTATCATTTTACTAGCATTAATACATATTCTTTTGTATTAAGGAATGATTTATGCAGTTTTTTTTTAAATGTATTTGGGTCTTTATAATTTGACATGATTTTATGATCTGAAAGCAATTACATTTGTTGCAATTTAAATTGCCTTACATGACAATTGCAAAGAGTTCTACAAATCAGTTATAAGTTAACATAGTTTGTTGATCAGTACTTAACAATGCCAGTTCAACCCTTTTCATTTATTTTGAAATGCCAGATATACCTAAATGTCAACCTGAGGTGTACATAATGAACAACATTGCACAACAAAGAATATTACATGTGTATACAGTCATAAGGAAGATCTTATACAAATAGATTCATTGGGGAGGGCAATCTCTTTATATTAAGTATTTCATAGCATCATAACTTTGTCATCACATGTTTTATGGTTTATTATTTCCACTTTACTTATTCACATAGTTTTAACCTGCAAAGGAACTTACCCATTGAAATTTCCTGTAAACATTATTTTAAAGAGAGCTATTTAAATAAATCACAGATAGTGATTGTGTGATTTAATTATATAGGTATTCCGTGCACCTCAATTTCTTCATTCGTTTTTAAGATTAGAAGTGCTTTATTTGATGTTCCTTCTACTGATCTATAACCAAACCATAACGTATTAACAAATTTAAAACTATAGTGTTAATGTGAAAGTACGCTTACCATTACATGTTTGCACAAAAAATTATATTAATGATACAGGGACATTGTGGATATGATATCCTCCTAGAGGCCCCGAGTTCTATCCCCACTCTTTAAATGACTTTAAATGTGTCTTGCATGTCTAAACTGTATTGCCATGGAAGATTTCAAATGTAATTTAAAAAGCTTCAGAAATTAAGAAAAAGTTGGCTGCACAAACTTAAAACATGTTATGCCTATGCCATAAAAATGGGTGATTCCAAAGGCACATTACACAGGAACAAGTGAAATACAGTGCATGAAAAAGGGGCATGCACGGCTACTTCTCCCATTGATTACACGAACAAGTGAAATACAGTGCATGAAAAAGGGACATGCACGGCTACTTCTCCCATTGATGACACGAACAAGTGAAATACAGTGCATGAAAAAGGGACATGCACGGCTACTTCTCCCATTGATGACACGAACAAGTGAAATACAGTGCATGAAAAAGGGGCATGCACGGCTACTTCTCCCATTGATGACATATTTACAATTTAATTTGATCACTTGAGAAATATAAAAGTGTCCTTCTGGAAACATAAGCTGACAAAACTGGCCGTCAAACAAACATTATTTATATATACTTCCTAACTATAGGACGTTCACCTAATTGAGTCGTATTTTGGAATGGAGAGAAGCAATGTTGAATTCAGCTGAAACATTATGTTAATGCTTGTGTTGATCTGAGTTTCAAGGTGAACAGGAAAAAAACATTTGGCTTCTAAATTTTTCACAATCATATGGAACACTTCAAAGCCCTTTGGCACTCATATTTTTCAGTAGACCTGAACTCTTTTTAAACTCAGCAGATATACCATTAGTAAAAGCATAATTAGCAAGTTTCGTGACGTTTGAGTAAAAATGTAACTTCTAGAAAGTTCAGAAACTTATCATTAAATTTGACCTAGGGATCTAGTTTTTGGACCCAGTTTTGTAACCGACACATTTATTTTTTAGACCAATTGTCAGACAAAGTTTCATGAATATTCAAAATATATATTATCTCAAGTGTGTTAACAGTGTGACATTTTGACAACTGACAATGCATGTTTAACAATGCATGTTTAACAATGGACCAAATGTCACCATAAAAGCACTCAGTAAGCACCTTGTGCTAATTTTAGATAACAAGAACACACACTAGGTACATCTGTGTAGATATGACAGAGCACTGTCAACAGGGTTTATATTCAACAAGTTTTGTAAATAGGCTGGGGTCCTTTGCGTTGCAAGGCGTTTGACTGAAACTGGTGAATGAAAATTGTTTTTGCTGCTAACATAAACTATAACTTGACTTTAAAAGTGTTTCATCGTAATAATACACATTGAATCTTCTGAAAACAAAGTTGTTGACCGGACTGGGGTTTTCATTCGATAAAAGCAAAATACTTTTTCTAGTGCATACTCACAATGAGGGTATTGTTCTAGTCTGTATATGCTTCCCACATCACTTAGTTAGGATTGAACACTTCTCACTATCAACAGACCAGCTGTCACTAATCTTCCTTGTTAAGAAGAACACTCATGGTTTCCAAGCAGTGGTTAAAGTGTGCTGACATGACTAAGTATTAAAATCTTCCTTTCGCAGTATCTAGATGGTGTGTATGTAGAGAGTGAATATTAATTTCTTACAATTGTCATGTTATCATAGCAAATTCAACTAAAAGCTTCTATATATTTCACAAGTTCAGTGTTTTAAACTTGAAATTGGCATTGATAAGTCAATGTTAACTTCATAATGTAGTATCCCTGTTTAATGCTAAGTTACTATTGATGAACATATTAAAATATATTTATATTAAATGTAATTTCCATGTCAGTCAGCAATTAAGAATTTTATCAAATAATATATTACGTTAAAAAGTACTACATGTTGTGTATAGATGATTGCTTCCGAATGTAGTAACCCTTTACCACTAGTTTAAAGTTTAAAGGCTTCATTTCCAACCATGAGCCGCTGATGAGCAGCAAACAGCATAAAACCTGAAGAGCATGCGAGTTACTCGCAGGATGTTCTGGTTTTATGATGGTTGCAAAAGCCATTTCCACTTTGCTTCTTCTGGGGAAAGGGTTAGCCAAGAACATACATAACCAATCGGAATTATAATTACAGAACAAGTTCATTGTTTGATTATTATACCAGAAAAATTAATGATATAGTATACCATCAATAACATAATGGTGTCAGCACATTTTAAATATATTATGTCAATAAATGGTATATAAAACTGTATCCACATGAGGGCTCTTTTATTTCAAGTGGCATGATATTAAGACACTTTATTTAGGTTTAAACAAGATATGTGTTTGCAAGAAACACAATGTCCCAATTTGAACTGCTTTGAATCTATATATTTGACCTTTGACCTTGAAGGATGACCTTGACCTTTCACCGATCAAAATGTGCAGCTCCATGAGATACACATGCATGCCAAATATCAACTTGCTATCTTCAATATTGCAAAAGTATTCATAAAATGAGCGATTTTGGCCCATATATTTGACCTCTGACCTTGAAGGATGACCTTGACCTTTCACCACTCAAAATATGAAGCTCCATGAGATACACATGCATGCCAAATATCAAGTTGCTATCTTGAATATTGAAAAAGTTATTGCAAATGTTAAAGTTGGAGCAAACAAACAAACACAAAAGCAAACCAACAGACAGGGCAAAAACAATATGTCCCCCATTATAGTGGTGGGGGACATAAAAATATATTATCAAGATCTCTGATGTACGTTGCCATAGAGGTGACATTTATTCCTCTTTTGTTTTAAATGCAATCCTCTTGTTCTATCTCGTTCCCGGGACATAATAACTTGATGGAACGAGTTAGCTATGTCGTAGGAATGACTTACTGAGTCGAGAAAACGCGAGAAATAAAGAGGGATGCAAAACTAAATGCATGAGTGATGCAATGAAAAAAGAGCAGTGCATTAAATAAAGGAGGATTGCATTAAACAATATACTGCACTCCTCTTTTATTTCGTTTTGCACTCCTCTGTTTCCTTTCTCAATATTTCCCTAAACTAAGTTAGCTGTTCCCACGACATAGCTAACTTGTAACATTCCCACGAAAAATAAGTCAATCCCTTCAATCGGTAAGTTGACAAACCAATAACCACATTAGCTAAAACTATTTTAAGAGGACCAAAATACAAGATGCAAGGAATATACTAAAGCAAAGAATATTTAACAGTCATTTTGTTATATAAATTATGTCAACCTCTTTTTGTGACAACTGCATTCAAATTTAAACCGCTGTTGTAGAGTATATGCATTAACAACAATTAGACATAAATTTACAAAACCTAAGTGGCAAGTCCAGGATCATAACTAACATTTAAAACATTAAGGATGTTAGTCAACATAAAAAATAGTAATCCTATAAGCTTTGCATGTTGAGGGCGCTGATGGTGCATAGTATGTTGATATTTATAAAATCTACATAAACCATGTGACCCTTAACCATTCAGACCACGTTTCATTTGACTAAAACACTTAACTTAGAATTGACAGTTTTTGTGATATTGCGATGATACAAATTCGGACCAATGAATCATAAGGGTAGCTTCTACAGTTTCAACAATTTTTGCGTAACCTTTAACCTGTTGACCAGTTTTTATATCCATTGACCCAAATTTTACCGAGACCTAAATATTTTTCAGATAAACATTTTTATTTCTATAGTGAAATTATGTGCATGAATTAGCTTGGAATATGTTTTATTTGGCCTTATCTTAATGTCGGAGTTTGCTTTACTAGATCTGTACTGTAACTGTGATCTACTTTTAGTGATTTTTTTCACCCAATTGGGAAGGGGTCCGGTACACATGCCCTTGGGAATTTTTCGCGTCGTGAAATCATAAGATTGGGAAACAAGAGGGCCTGAAAGGCCCAAAGTCGCTCACCTGAGATAACAAGATATTATTGGGACAAATCTTCTGACCAAGTTTCACGAATATCGGAAAATAAATGTGGCCTCTAGAGTGTTAACAAGGTTTTACTATAGCCATATAAGGAAAAATGCCCCGCCCCCTGGCAGCCATGTTTGTCAACCAACCGGCATCATTTTTAAACTCGTCCCAGATATTATCTGGATGAATCTTCTGACCAAGTTTCATGAAGATTGGACAGTAAATGTGGCCTCTAGAGTGTTAACAAGATTTTACTATAGACATATATAGCCATATAAGAAAAATGCCCCGCCCCTTGGCAGCCATGTTTTTCAAGCAAACGTAACCATTTTCTAACTCATCCAAGATATCGTTGAAACCAATCTTCTGACCAAATTTCATGAAGATTGGACAATAAATGTGGACTCTAGAGAGTTTACAAGGCAAATGTTGACGGCGCACAACGGACGACGGACAAAATGCAATCACAAAAGCTCACCATGAGCACGTTGTGCTCAGGTGAGCTAAAAATGAGTCGCGAAATCTCCCAATTGGGAAAATCAAGTTGTGATTGTACCAATTGAAGAATGGTATTTTAATGAATTTGCCTACACCATCTTCAACTTGTCCCACTGTTTCCAGTGTTTCAAGAGCACCATTGCTCGGTGCATAGACTTTGTCATCAACATACTCAAGTATAATAGGACTTGTACAAATAGCTTCGTCATGTTCGTCGTCAATCTGCATTTGGCTACTGTCATCTTGGACAATTTTTGTTGCAATTTGGGTGTGGTGTTGTCATGAAAACACATTTATTAATGCAAAATCAGAATCATACATGCCATACGTCCCGGATTGTCCGGGACAGTCCCGGAAATGAAGAACTTGTCTCGCTGTCCCGGAAATCCGTCAAATGTCCCGGAATTTACAAAATCCATATATACATGTACCTTATCTTAGGCTTAACTGCACCTCGAATCTGTGTAATATCTGCAGCGTCTCCATGACAATGCCTACCGGAATAGGCAGACTACGCTACGTGTCAAAATCGATCAATTAACAGGGGTCCTGTTATCATATCGATTGTCTCACGTTCGCGGTCAAACCGAAAAGGCAGCATTGTTTAATGTGGTTGTTAATTGACTTTAATCTACTACGTCATTATTTCCCGCTGCGTAAGGGCAAAGGATAGTTGTTCACACATCTGAAGTCCAACATCGCTGATTAAAAAATTAAAAGCAGTTTATGTTCGCACGTTTAACCGACAAAGAAGTTGAGTAAAAAAGTAAGCATATAAAAACGTCATCCTGTCTGGGTTTTAAGTTGACGATCTACCGGTACTGTTTTGTTGTATTTGTTTTAATGTGATTGGTTGTATGCATTGTGAATTGATTTGAGTTGACAATCTAACGGTACTGTATTGTTGTATTTTTTTATATATAAATGTATAAATGAATAAAGGCGTATCAACAGCTATGCGTTACACACCGGTCTTAATAACAATAACGCAGTGACGTCACCATCTATGTTCAGAACGCTTACACTGAAAACACGTGGCTTGTATCTAGTAACGGAAGTAGTAATGTTTAATTTGACGTTAATAGATCAAGTGTATTTCGGATAGGCTTTCGAACTTTTGCAATTAACGATGCGAAACAAAAAAAAACGTACCAAAAAATGCATATGTCTATAAATATCGCTACATTTTACACATGTCCCGGAAAATCGGCAAAAGTCCCGGACAATTTAACTCAATGTCCCGGAATTGGTCTGAAAAATTATGGCATGTATGTCAGAATACTTGTAGAAATTGTAAAATTATGTTTCTATGCATAGATATAGTACACTATTATCATAATTTCTTTGGCTGGGCACTTGTGCGATCAAAAAATAAAATCATATATCATCTGAGCAACATTATTCTGACAGGTTAACTGTATCGTCAATGATCCATAGTCAATACTTTTGACAAACATTAAAATGTTCTCTATGTTATGTCTATTGCTTGGTTTGACACATTAGTAATAAACTGATTTTTGTTCTCTTGTGAGAAATGTTAGGAATATATTTTTTTCCAAGTTGAAACGCTTTGTCAATAACAATTGTTCCATATCACATGCCGCAGGATTCCCTACAATGTCTGAAACTTTAACGCATTTCACGAAAATGCAATTAAATCAATTTGTAAAGAAAGATTCAAACAATATTTAAACTTATAAATGGATAAGACTACAAAATCAACTCCAGATTGCTGCACTTGTCTGGCTATCGGTCATCACCACATTACTCATGTGTTTTCACTTTCGTCACATGATCTTTCTTATTCAAGCTATTTCCGTTGTAAAAGTGCATGCTTTAATCTTATGTGATTTCTTTAAAGTGAATCTACACTGACTTTTTTAAAGGGGCCTTTTCATGTTTTGGTAAATTGACTTAATTAAACAAAGTTGTTTCAGATTCGCAAATTTTCGTTGCAGTTATGATATTTATGAGGAAACAGAACTATTGAACATTTATCATTATCTAAAATATCCACTATATATGCATCTTTTGAGGATTTAAAAATCTGATAATTATAAAGCGTTGCAATGCAAAACGATTTAATAATTTGGAGCGTTCTGTTGTTGTGGTTATATTTTTTGAAACTACAACGATAGCTTATATAAAGTATAAAATACATGTACATCCCTCATTGTATTAGCACAGATGGCCGAGTGGTATAAGAGGTAGACTTTTACTCCAGGGGCCAGTGGTTCGAGTTGAGGGTAACTATTTAATGTTTATAATTGAATTTTTGCTTTTTTCCTTTTTAGATCCAATGTTTACATGTATCAATATAAAGCATTTAGTGACAAACTTCAGTACATGCACAAATCTGTGAAAAAGCACTTAAACAAGAGATCTCAAGTTTGACTATACAACTTACTTATGGTCAATTGCAATGGTGTGGTAACTGTGGTTTATAAGCCGATCTTATGTTACAACAGTGGTTTCACCAGTTTTATAATTTTCAATTCTTAACAAAAAGCAATTTCGTTGAATTGATATCCCCCGCCTTATCCTCATTAATATCTATACACCTATGAAGTTTCATGTTGAAACTTATATAGTGTCTGAGATATAGCCCTAAACGTTAGTGACAGACAGACAGATGGACGAACTGATAGGCGGACTGATGACTAATGCACGGACAATGACAAAGCTATATCCCTGCGCCTTTTGCATTTAAATAAGCATAACACGTAAACTGAATGGGAAACATAATTTGCAAAATCAGAAATGCAAACAAAAAACAGCAACACATATTGTACTTTTGAATGTCAAATGTAGGCTTTTGACAGTGTAAAGCTTAAAAGTACATGTCAAACAGTTTAGAAAGGCTGTTTTTGTGACATATTGTGAATATATTCGATTTGTAAAACGCTTGCATCAAAATTGTGAGATGGCTGACCCATGCAGGTCACACTCAAAGAAGTAAAAAAGCCCATCAATATGTATAGGTTTTGATTGCAGAATAACTCCATGATTTATTGTAGTAAAACCACATGATTTATCGCAAAACATCCTTGAATTTTAGTCTATGTCTACAGAAAATAGGTCGCGGGTGTTTGTAGAAGGATAATTAACAAGACTATAATTGCCAAGCAATAAAAGTCCCCTACCGGCTCCACCATTGTCAGAAATTCCACCATTGTCGGAATATTTTTTTTATTTGTTGCCATAGCAACCATAATTTTTGACGTAGGAACACAATGAAATGACGTGCATAATGTCCATATTGCCATCTATCCATGTTCCAAGTTTCATGAAAAAATATTACGAACTTTTAAAGTTATCACAGGATCCAGAAAACCACCATTTTCAGCATTATTTGTAGTCTATTTGTTGCCATAGCAACCAGAATTTTTAACGTAGGAACAAAATTAAATGACGTGCATAATGTCCATATTGCCATCTATCCATGTTTTAAGTTTCATGAAAAAAATATTAAGAACTTTTAAAGTCATCGCAGGATCCAGAAAAAAACACCATTTTCAGCAGTATTTCTAGTCTATTTGTTGCCATAACAACTTGAATTTTTGATGTAGGAACAAAATGAAATGGCGTGCATAATGTCCATATTCCCATCTATCCATATTCCAAGTTTCATGAAAAAATACTAAGAACTTCTAGAGTTATCGCAGGATCCAGAAAAGTGTGACTGACTGACGGACTGACGGACAGACGGATACAAAACCATACAAGTCCCCTCCGGTGAAACTGGCAGGGGACTAATTAAAACAAAATTAACTAGAGCTTTGTCACAGACCTGACGTATACCTCCACATGCTGCATTGACACAGACTATTTTGCATGCTGTCTTCACAAAACAAGAGAACCTAACTTATGGCAAGTTTTAAGAATTATTATGCCATTATCATTTATGGCCATTTTGAAGTTTTAATTCTTGAATTCTTTTACATGACACGCCGTTCAATGACTTTGAAAAAAAACATTGATATAGTTATGGCTCGGACAAGATCATTTATGGCCATTTTTGACCTTTGAACTAAAAGTATACTGACCTTGACCTTGGAGATATCCACACAATTATTTCGAGCGACACACCGTCCAATGATGGTGAACAAATGTGCCAAATGATTTTAAAATCTCGCAATGAACGACATAGTAATGGCCCGGACAAGCTCATTTATGGCCATCTTTTACCTTTGAGCTCAAACTGTATGACCTTGACATTTAAGATATCGACGTAATTCTTTCTCAGGACACACCGTCCGCTGATGGTGAACACATATGGCAAATTATTTTAAAATCTCACAATGAACAACAAAGTAATGGCCAGGACAAGCATTTGACTTTTGAACTCCAAGTATGACCTTGGCCTTGGACATAGTTATGGTCCGGACAAAATTTCTGGACAGACAGACCGACAGACAGACCGACAGACAAAGTTATTCCTATATAGGCCCTATTACCAATGGTGAAATTATAATGTTAATTGCAGTAAAAATTTTAACTCATTAAAATTCACTTATGACTTCAATTTGAACCAATACGTTTGCTCAAGACATTATTATAAGGCAAATGGGACATTATTTATTGTATCTAGGTATGAAAACCATTGACATAAATGATAACAATTGTATATGCAGTTATATGCAAGTACTATACTGTCATAGATGATCTAGGAGAAAACATAGCACATTGATATATTTTATGTTAACATATACATGTCCGTCAATTACAATTTGTTTGCAAAGTTTATTGTGGGGCTTGTTTGAAATTGCATAATAAGAGTGCGGATTGAATCTTCTAAATACAAACCTCTTGAACCAATGCTTAGTAATACTAAAAATACTTTTCCAAGTAAGAAGTAACAATGAAAGCATTGTTAATTGAGTGTGTCTTTCAGTTTCAGTTTAAAATTTGTCATTATTAATAGACTTGCCATCCTAAAATCTTCCTTGTTATGGAGAAAACTGATTGTAATTAACTAGTGGTTGGAGTGTGCATTCTTGACTCTGTATTAAACCACTAAAGAACAATGTACAATACATCCTCCTCCAGTCTGAATGTTTAAACATCAAAAGTGCTTTTTGAAAGAGGCAATAACAAAATTTCCAACTAAAAGTGTTTTTTTATAGATTGAACAATTTCAAGCATAAATGTTGTAAAAGAAAAGTTGGATTTCAGACTGAAATCTGCAAACAAAACTAGAGCTTTGTCACAGACGTGACATATACCCTCATGTGCCACATTGACACAGACTATTTTGCATGCTGTCTTCACAAAACTAGAGAATCTAATTTATGGCAATTTGGAAGAATTATTATGCAATTATCATTTAAAGCCATTTTGACCTTTCAATACTTGAATTCTTTCACATAACACGCCGTCCAATGACTGTAAACAAAATTAATGTACAGAGTCATTTTAAAATCTAAAATAAACCACATAGTTATGGCCCGGACAAGCTCATTTATGGCAATTTTTTACCTTCGAACTCAAAGTGTGACCTTGAGCTTGGAGATATCGACATACTTCTTTCGCCCACCACACTGTCCAATGATGGTGAACAAAATTAATGTGCGGAATGATTTTAAAATCTCACAATGAATGACATAGTTATGGCCCAGACAAGCTCATTTATGGCCATTTTTGACCTTTGAACTCAAAGTGTGACCTTGACCTTGAAGATATTGACGTAATTCTTTTCTTGCGACACACCTTCCAATGATGGTGAACAAATGTGCCTATTGATTTTTAAATCTCACAATGAACGACATAGTTATGGCCCGGACAAGCTCATTTATGGCCATTTTTGACCTTTGAACTCCAAGTGTGACCTTGACCTTTGAGATATCGACGTAATTCTTTCGCGCGACACACTGTCAAATGATGGTGAATAAATATGTTGAATTATTTTAAAATCTCACAATGAATGACATAGTTATGGCCCTGACAAGCTCACTATTTTTTACCTTTGAGCTCAAAGTGTGACCTTGGAGATATTGACGTAGTTCTTTTGCACGACACACCGTCCGTTGATGATGAGTTAATGTGCCAAATGATTTTAAAATGTCACAATGAACGAAATAGTTATTGCCTTGACAAGCTCATTTAAGGCCATTTTTTTATCTTGAAACTCAAAGTGTGAACTTGACCTTGGATATATCGACATTCTTTCGCGCGACACACCGTCCAATGATGGTGAACAAATTTGCCAAATGATTTTAAAATCTCACAATAAATGATCAAGTTATGGCCCGGAAAAGCATTTGACCTTTGAACTCCAGGTGTGACCTTGACTTTGGAGATATCGACGTACTTTTTTAACACGACACACTGTCCCATGAGGGTGAACAAATGTACCAAGTAATTATATAAAATCTAACGATAAATATCAAAGTTTTGGTCTGGTTAAACTTTCTGTTTAAAACACACTAAGTGTCCCCGCAACCTAGTTTTTGACCTGGCATGACCCATATTCAAACATGACCTAGACACCATCTACATACAAATTGTGACCAAGTTTGGTGAAGATCGGATGAAGTTTCGGGACAGACCGACAGAGCAACCGACCGACAGACCAACCGAAAGACCGACAAAGTGACTCCTATATAGCTCCCATTACCAATGTTAATGGGGATATAATAAAAAATTCTTACACAAAAAAAGAGAACAAATGTTAATATGTATCATGTGCCGCTTTCAGTCCATATCATACAGAACTAGATATGTCACAGACACTCATCCCCCATGGCCACAGTCAAATTTAATCAAATATAAATTATAACCAACAAGAGGGCCTGAAAGGCCCAAGGTATCCCCCGCAACATATGCTTTGTTTGAGGATGGGTGCAAATTGGACGGATGAACATAATGATAGATGAACGGACGGAGGACAATTACACAAAACTAAGACAAAGGAAGGTTATATTCATACCAAGTTTCAAAGAAATCCGCCAAAGCGCCAAAAGATATGGCTCCGGACACAAAAATGCCTATAGTAAAAAGCATTTTTTCAAGATACAAAGGGCCATAAGTCTGTTTTTAACAGATGGTGTACAATGCCATTTGGCGTGAATCATCCTCTTATGCATATATATACTCATACCAAGTTTAAATGAAATCTGCCAAAGCACTTCCAAGATATGGCTCCGGACACAAAAGTGCCTATAGTAAAAAGCATTTTTTCAAGATACAAAGGGCCATAAGTCTGTTTTTAACAGATGGTGTACAATGCCATTTGGCGTGCATCATCCTCTTATGTATATATATACTCATACCAAGTTTCAATGAAATCCGCCAAAGAACTTCCAAGATATGGCTCCGGACACTAAAAAGCATTTTTTCAAGATACAAAGGGCCATAAGTCTGTTTTTAACAGATGGTGTACAATGCCATTTGGCGTGCATCATCCTCTTATGCATATATATACTCATACCAAGTTTAAATGAAATCCACCAAAGAACTTCCAAGATATGGCTCCGGACACAAAAGTGCCGGACGGACAGACAACGCCAAAACAATATCCCTCCGCCTCTGGCGGGGGATAAAAAATCTTCTTAATATACTTAATACTTGAGCAAAATACTACAAAGTGTCATATTTTTATGAAGCACACATTTATATCTCTCACCACATGAAGTTGAACAATGACAGACATAATTTTGCAATAATTGATTGCACAAAAAATGCCTCCCTTTAAGATCACTTAAATATGATCTTTCTTAGGCTGTTGAGTGAAATTTGCCAGCATTTGAAGAAAAGTTGAGTTAAAAAACATATGTTTTTAAATTAATATACAGTAGACTCTGCCAATACCGGACTCTCGGAATACCGGAACTTTCCCGATTCCGGACGGTCGGGCCAGTCCCGTATTTTCTCCTTCTATTTCTTTGTTAAAAAAGGTTGAATAAACCGAACTCTCTGAAAACTGGAAACCGGACGGGTATCTCCGTAAATTTTGTCATTTTCAACTTAAAATACATTGAGTATACCGGACGGTCTAAATTCTCAAGATGCCCGAGGCGTGAAAATAACAATACCTAGTCGGGAAAGCGAGTGCGGTGTCACAATTTAATTAAGAAATTAATGCATGCCGTTGCGACGATCACTTTCTTGTGATCTTCTTGGGTATTTTAAAAGATCTTATAGCCATGTTTTTAACGCTGAAATGGTTGTTTGTTTGTTTGTCAGATAAACTGTTAGAAACAGACTGTTAAATATCCATCCATCTGTATTTGCTTTTAATCGATTAAAAACACATTTTTTAAGAATGCAATTAACATCATCAGTACCTGCGTACAGTTATCACATGGTGCATGTAAATGTAAACGGTTTGTTTTATTTTTATGTGATTCTGTACACAATGAATACCGTGTATATTTCGGCAATATGAAAACTCTTGGTAAACCGGAACTCTCTGAAAACCGGACGATTAGGCCGGTCCAGAGACCGTCCGGTTTACAGACAGTCTACTGTATTCTTCCAAAGAAATGCGTCACATTTGACACTGATGACCCCACGGTACATGTTTGGACACACACAGAGCGACTATTATATTCTACAAATGGCAAACAAGGGACAAAATTGTCACAAAACCAGGTTTTCAGTTGAAAAAAGTCTGATAAAGGGAGACAATTCGAAATGTGTATTGTTAGCCCCCTTGTTTTAAATTTACCTTGATTTCAATTTAAAAAACAACAAGAGATGTGTTCGACAGAAACACAATGCCCCCTATTGCGCCGCTTTAAAATAAATTAAAAAAAATATTATTTTTTTTACCTTTGACCTTGAAGGATGACCATGACCTTGAACTACTAACACTCAAAATGTGCAGCTTTATGAGAACGCCGCTTTGAAATTTTTCTATTGTTTTTTTATTTTATTTTTTACCTTTGACCTTGAAGGATGACCTTGACCTTGAACTTCCACCACTCAAAATGTGCAGCTTCATAAGAACGCTGCTTTGAAATCATTATTTTTTTACCTTTGACCTTGAAGGATGACCTTGACCTTGAACTTCCACCACTCAAAATGTGCAGCTTCATGAGATAAACATGCATGCCAAATATCAAGTTTCTATCTTCAATAATGCAAAAGTTCTGGCCAACGTTAAACTTGAAGGTTTTTTTTCGGACGGACAGACAGACTGACATACACACATACTGACATACTGACGGACAGTTCAACTGCTATATGCCACCCTACCGGGGGCGTAAAAAGTCTGATAAAGAGAGACAACTCAAAATCAAAATGTGCATTGTAACTGATTGTTCATAGTTACATAGTTGTTTCAAAATCAATACATTTTTAGTTGTGGCGACCTTGACCTTGGAGATATTAACGTAATTCTTTTGGCAACACACTGTCCAATAATGGTGAACAAATGATCCATATGATTTTAAAATCTCACAATGAAACACAAAGGAATGGCCCGGACAAGCTCATTTATGGCAATTTTTGACCTTCAAACTCAAATTGTGACCTTGACCTTGGAGATATCGACGTAATTCTTTCGCGCGACACACACACTAATGATGGTGAACAAATGTGCCAAATAATTTTAAAATCTGACAATAAACGACAAAGTTATGGCCCGGACAAGCTCATTTATGGCCATTTTTGACCTTCAAACTCAAATTGTGACCTTGACCTTGGAGATATCGACGTAATTCTTTCGCGCCACACACCGTCTAATGATGGTAAACTAATGTGCCAAATGAATTTAAAATCTGACAATGAACGACAAAAATATGGCCCGGACAAGCTTGTTCCGCCCGCCAGCCCACCAGCCCGCCAGTCTGCACGCCGACATCGCCAATCTA